>NC_053117.1:6181088-6378588 GCF_010015445.1 Perca fluviatilis | reverse complement strand
TTCTCATCCATCCAGATCTCACCATCACCACCAGTGTCTAGACCCCATCGGGGGTATCCTACACTATCAATCAATCAATCAATTAATCAATCAATCAATCAATCAATCTTTATCTATATAGCACTTTTCATATAAAGTGCTTCATACAATAATATACACACACACACACACACACACTAGAGTGTGGATCGGGCCGCAAAAAAGGGTTATGTTATATACAAAATGTAAGATCATACTTATAATACTAAGACTAACTTTCTCTACACTGCAATACAAGAATGATATTTTTTCAGTGAAAAAAATTGAAATGAATTTCCAGTTGCACTGTACATGTGCCTCCAGGAAACTGCATAATGTGCCGTGCTAGATCGGAAAGCTTGACAGGCGTAGCAAGGTAGCAACCATGGGGAAAAAATGGATAGAAAGGCCATTAAACTGTTTGCCGTGGTCATTTGATCTGGGTTTAGTTCTCATGGTGACAACAGGCATTAGTGTGTCGCAGCTCGATGCAGCTCAGGAGACGCTCTCCAGGATGAGGGACCAGCAGCCGTTAGACCCAGCCCGCTATTCGGCATTCCGTTGTTAAATTTGACTCATTTAGTGGGCTGGCTCTCTGCCTCGTAATGTTCCTATTGTACTGCTCGTTTGACTGTTACTGCAAAACCTCACCTCTGTGACTTTCCGCAAATTCAATTCAATTCAAATTCTATTTATGGTGTCAAAACATAACAGGAGTTATCTCAGAACACTTTACAGATAGAGTAGGTCTAGACCACACTCTATAATTCATAATGGCTCAACAATTCCCCCAAGGAGCAAGCATTTGGTGCGACAGTGGCGAGGAAAAACTTTTTAACAGGCAGAAACCTCGGACAGACCCTGACTTTTGGTAGTCGGCCATGTGCCACTGCCGGGTGGGACACAGATACACTGATACAGATATGCAGAAATATGATTCATAAAATTTATAGCAGTTGGTATGATGAACAGTGGCAATTATAGTACCAATAAATATAATAGAACTAAGACTAGACGGCGTAGCAGGGCGTGGAGCAGGACCACGGCAGCAGCTGCAATAACAATTTAGGTGCCACCCCCATTCCAAGGAAAACTGCGAAGCGAGAAAACATAATTATACAGAAGTGTATACATAAAAATGGCTGCCGCTCTGACCATTCTGCTACGTTGATTTGAATGGGAAGGGCCATTCTATCCATTTTATTTCTATGGTATCAACAGTTACTAAGCGGGGGCAGGGCTTGTTGATCTGATGAAGGATGATCTGGTCACACACTGGGGCCACATTTGGCGGGAGTATGTGTGGTAGAGAGGCAGAGGGAGTGAGAAAGAAAGGAGAGGTGGAAGGAGATAAAGGGAAATCGAAGATCTGGAAAAAGAGGACAGGGAAGTTAGATAAACCGTTTCCTGCATTATTTGTTTTGCCAGGCCCCCCTGTCTCTGTTGTTGCTGCCTGTGCAGAGGACAACTCACTCGGTGGAAATCAAATGTTGATAAAGAGAAAATTGCATTGGATGGGGGCGTGCAAAACAGGAAAGATACACCCAAAGAAGCCCCACGGGAAGGGAGTGGAAAAAGAGAGAGACAGAGACAGTGGGAGGATGAAGAGAGGGAAAGAGAGAGAGAGAGAGAGAGAGAGTGTGGAAAAGAGGATGAGATGAGAAAATGTGGTTTGATCTCAGAAACAGATAAACAGATAGAGACCAGAGAGACCAGAAAAATCAAAGTAACACACCAACGCACACACATTTGCATGTACGCCCACACACACACACACACACACACACACACACAACATACACACACATACACACACACACACACACACACACACTGGATTTGTTACACACACACCAACACACAATCTCTCTGGCTATCTCTTGATGTGTTGACACTATTAGGAGCTGACACAAGGAAGAAACGGGTTCAGGTGGGAACACAAACACATTTAGAGAGAAGAAATTGGACCTCTTGTTGCACGGAACTACTCCTCCGCAAACACCTCAATTCTCTCATTACACTCCATTATAGTGGCCATCCACAGACAAAAGAGTCCCTCCAGTGCAGGTAATAGGAAATCAAGTCAGCACTCTATTGTGCATTGTCCACCATCAGTCCCAGCGGCCTGGCAGGGCCTTAAACCAAGCACACACACACACACACGCGCACGCACACACACACACACACACACACACACACACACACACACACACACACACACACACACACACACACACACACCAGAGATTGGAGTTGATTGGGAAAAGTTGTGACGGTTTTGTTGTTTCTTCTCAATAATTTGTCTTCCTGGATGTAAATATCGGTACAGTCAAAGAAGCAACCAATCCTGATTTAAATCACAACTTATATATAGGTTTTACTTGTACTTTTGTAATAGGGCTGGACGATTCATCGAAAAGTAACGCAGAACCTCTCGGATTCAATAAAAAAACATGCATGTTAATAGTTCATCTGTGTGTTAAGATATGCACTCTTTCATTTAAAAAAAAAATGCACCTTTTGATAGTTATATTAGCATATTTACAGTATAAACCTTGTCGGTGAACTATGACGGCAAAAACAAAGTCGTTCATTAAAATGTAATAATGTGATTTAAATAACTTGTGATTTAGATTTTAGGTCATATCAGCCCTGTTTTGTAATCTTGGTTGTCAACAGTGTTACCTTGGTGCATTTTGGGATTCAAATGATTTTGCACAAGCCGTGCCTTTCTCTCTCCCTGGACTATTATATGCAAAAAAGGTTTTTAGAAACTGGAACTCTCAACCTTCTCTAGTCGAGCATGAGGGATCTATTCATTTTATGTACAGCACATTAACTTTGCGAGTGTAAAAGGAAAGTGAGGTGTTGAACCGTGGGACAATTGGGATTCTTAAGAGCCTTCAGGACTAAATGCTGGCTTCAAAGCACTAAAGCAAGAAAGTCTCAAGGTCTGCAGGCAAACTTCCACAAATTCAGCCCTGTACCCTTCTCACAGCCACCTTTTGTCGGCTGAACCCAACTGCGTCAGCCTCTGAAACGACCGGCATGCAGGCCGGTATTTGCTAATCAGTAGCACCGGGAGAGGTCTGTTTTTTGGTCGCGAGGGCCGGTGATGGGTTGAAAACATGTACCTAAGTTGAAATATTTCATTGATGCTGTCCCTAGGCTGCCTGCACTCGCAGCCCACTCTTCATTTATTCTTGCAGCTCACTGTTCTCTATCATGCAGCCCACTAGAGAGTACTACTATCTGACGCTGACAGCCACTGCCCAAACGTCCGTAGTTTATGAGTTCGGAGTGAGAACGGGTTGCAAAAAACAAACAAACCGTCACCTCATACACTTCAGTCACCGGTGCTCGTTAGGATGTGACCGCGACATGTTAGCAAAAAGAAGCTATGAAAATAGATAACAGAAAGCGCAAAGGCTTGTTACGAGCAGTGTGAGATGCTAGCGGCCATGCACAACATAATACAACGTTGACTGCAAACCACCGATCATGTTTATGAATCAAACTTCTTTTAGCTCCTCAGCAGCAGCCACTAGTCCAGTTTGCTGCTAACAGTGAAGAGCCAAGCAGTATCCACAAGCTCATAACTCCAGAGTGGGCTGGTAGGGTGGCTCATTGAGTGAATATTATAAGAACTGGAATAAATATTAATGAAGAGTATGGTGTAGACCTGCTCTACATGAAAAATGCCCTGAGATAACCAATGATGCCAGACAGATTCACACTAATGAAACTTACTTGACTTGATCAGAAAGCTTTGTAAAAGAAAAAATAAAGATTTGTGTTGAGAAGTATGATATTTATTTTATTTTATTATTGTCAGAAGCAGAACCAGTAGTGTGCATAGCTTGCTATCAGTGTGTGAACAAGCTGGTCAGATTAGTTACAATATAATCACTTTATATGCCCAAATGTTACTAGTGACCCATTATGCATTTCATCATCAAAAGTAGCATAGTAAATAAAGCTCACGACTGAAAGGGAATAGGATGAAAGTAATATGAAATATGATACAAATTTGTATTCATTTTTTTATTTCATTTCAAGGTTTGGATATCAGATAGATTCTGATATTGTTGAACATCATTGGGTTTTTGTAAAGATGCTGTTAACTGTTATATAATATAATAATTATAACACTTGCTGTATTTTCACTGAATTGGAAATAGTGATATTTTACAAAAATACACTGAATTACAAGGCTGTAGAGAACAGGACACGTTATAGTGCTCGCCTAGCTGCTAGCGTGGCACGCCCTCATACTCTGCTTCTGACTGGCTAGTAGTCCTTACCTAGGTACTGTCAGGGCACGCCCTCATACTCTGCTTCTGACTGGCTAGTAGTCCTTACCTAGCTACTGCGCATGTGCAACTCCCAACAAAGATGGAATAGAAGTGTGATGCCTCACTCTGTAGCTAAAACAGAGAGCTCAACACACAGGGTGAAAAGAGGAGCTGCAGCAACGCGCAGCACAACAAAAATATGATGTTTTTTGAAAATGAAACCATGTAAACCTATTCTGATATAACCTCTAAATACAATTATGAACCTGAAAATTAGCATAATAGGAGCACTTTAAATCCCAAGTAAGTCTCACGTAATCTGGTCCAAGTCTTAAGCAAGTTTCAAGTTATTTTTTGGGGGGCAAGTCAAGTCAAGTCACAGGTTGTGTAAAGTCAAGTCAAGTCGAGTTCTTAGTTATTAAGTTATTAAGTCAAGTCCCAAATCAAGTCACTTTTTTTTTTTTACACACAAAATAAATGCACTCTCATGTGTCCGGTTTTTATAGAGAGAAAAGACAAGGCATTAGTAGCCCATCTAATATTCAAATATGATTTAAATTCTAATATACAATTTTGTATAACTAGTACAAAAAGTATGACAATAAATTCATCTAACACAGCACAGCCCCCTCTTAGGTAGGAAAGTATACACTCATTCAGGCAAGCACAGGTCTCATTTTCACGTTAAATGCATCACGCAGGGATAATATAACTAATGTTACAAGCTGGGTTAGCCTTTAGTAGCTGTGTTTCTGCCCAGGTTAGCTTAGCCTTGTAACAGAAGGATATCAAACAAATTGTTGTGCATAGCTGTTTTATTACAATATCATACAAACCCGTTCATTAGACTGCGTTGTTTGCCCCTAGAGGTAGGGACCTGTAGAAACACACGGAAGCCTCCTAGTTGACCAGGCTGAGCTCAATGTCAAAATTCTGTGAGTCACACTGGTTTGGAAATCAGTCTAAGGCAGCTGGCTACTCATTATCATTACCTAACATTTTAAGTGGACATTAATCCATTCAGTTCATTTGTTGTTCTCTTGTTCTTCTAATTTCTGTTTTAGCATCATTTAGAGTACACACACACACACAGATGGGAGACAAATGCAAGAAAAAAGGGGCGATTTTGGCCCAAAACGTAAAATAGCGCTCCGTACCACCACCATCAAAACAAGGGAATATTTTCTGAAAGAATGGTGTTCATCCCTCCTGTAGAGTTTCACAGAAACATGTATGACAAGGAGCAACAAAGCTGTCCTGGAGGCTTATTTGGAGCCAACAACTTACAAACACTTAATGATGTATTTTCTTTTCATTCGTCACCAATCTGTGTATTATTGTCCTGTAAAAATACCTCTGTTTCTTCTGCTTTGCTGTTATTTCAGACAAATTCAGCATGTGGGCTGACTGTTTGGAGGATAAAGTATTGTGTTCACTTTTAATGGCCTTAACAAAAGCTTAAATCTCAGCTGGAAATGTCATTTTGTCCTTCTCTGTCCCTCTGGCTGTTCCTTTGTTCTCTTCATAGCATGCAGGGAAATTGGTCTCTGGCTATAATACAGTACACATACAATTTGTAACATAAACCTGAAACTCATAGTCTAACGCCCAACGCCACAATCATGCAAGCCAGCAAAGACACAGAGGCTAATGCACAAATATACACAAATGGGTCATGACTAAAAGGGAGGCCCATTTCAGCCACTCTATCACCATCTTGCCAGGTGTTTATGTGAACAGACCCTGATAATGCAGCGGAGTGGAAAGGCAAAGGAAAGGTTAAGAACAAGGGAACTCACCATTTACTGACGAAAGAGTTAGAGTGTTTTAGTGCCTAGTGAGAGAGTGGTTATGAAAGCAGTGCTAAAAGCTGCAATTTGGCCCAGTATTACACAGATGACAGCCTCCCCCCACAATCCTCCATTGCATTTCTCTAAAAACAAGTCAAAGAGCTTCAATCGTGTCACATAATTTTATTGTCACAGCTTTTTGAGACGTATAGACATAAAGACTGCAGTATCTTGAGAAATATAGCAGAAGTCAAATAAGTCAAAATCTCCAAGAGTCCTCCTCTCAACTTTGGTGCAGTTGGTTAGAAATAACAAGGATTTTGTAATATCTTTTGGAATGACAATCTCCATCAGTTGTCAGGAATAAGCCTTCAGTAGGGATCAATGGCACTGAGATGACAGGGCTTTATATCCACAGATATGACATTGTGGCTGCTGCAAAAATCTGGACCGTTTGTTCATGGATTGAACTTTGTGTGGATGCTTAGACTGTGTGTGTGTGTGTGTGGGGGGGGGGGGGAAGGGGTATTAGGTGGGTATTAGCAGGAGGGAAATGGAAAACCCTGAGATTTGGTTACAAGCAACTTGAGAACATTGAGAGGGAGCTCAGGAGAGAAAGAAAGAAGATAGGAGGGTAAAAACAAAGAGAGGGAGAGCATGACGGTAGGAAATGTGACAGAGACAGCTGAAGGAAGAGGAATACAGAAAAAATAAAAAAATAAAGAGAAGAAAGCACGTGAGAAGGGAAGAAAGAAAGGAAAACGGAGAAAGAAGGAAAAAAGCAAAGAAAGAAAAAGAAAGTAAGAGAGTGAGAAAGAAGTAAAGAAAGAGAAAGAAAGAAGGAAAGAGAAAAAAGGAAAGAAAGAGAGAAAGAATGAAATGCTTTTGATATTGAAACATGAAACATCTCACTTATAAAAACACCATTACAGCAAAACACTTATACTTAACATCAACCCAGCTTATTCGCCCATACAGTCACAAACGCTCACTTGGACATCCACACATGCATACACCACAACCACCCACTGAGAAACTAACACCAAAAAACAAAAAGGAAAAACACTCCTTTTCATCCACACACAACAACCCAGCCCCCGTATCCATATACAACACACAGCAAAACATGACATAGCAGTTTCATCCAAAGCAGCCCCATTAGCCTGTGACAGTTTGTATACGTATAGACAAGCCCCCCTCCCCAACTGTACACAGCACCCCTTCCAAGCCCCACACACTCTGAAACCCCACAATATCATTTACCAAAGGACCTAAGGCGTGCTGAGACCAAACCTGTAGCAACCATGTGGCCAGTTTAGCCTGTCCAAATAGTAGAACACATTATGCCTTGCTTCTTAAAGAGTACGTAGGCCTCAGGGAAAACACCATCCTCACCTTTACACAAAGCATATTAAATATATTTAGCAAAGATGTAACATGATTACAGTGGGCAAACAAATGTTCAACAGTCTCTGGTAAATCACAAAAAGGGCAACCTCCACCCACATTCGGGTCTACTTTGGCCAGAAACATGTTTAGTTGCCAGGGCCCCATGTATAACCCTCCACTGTAGATCCCCTGATCTCTCTTGGAGATGAAGCCTATAAAGGAGCCTGCCATTCTCTGAGCACTGCCTGGCACTGATGCTCCCTTACATCTTTCAAAGCCCAGAGGTTCCTAATCTTCACCAATGCAGCATACAAGACTTTTCCTTTAATCCCCTCAAATTAACCCAGGCTCATAGTGGTAAAGGTCAGCAGTTCCTGCAGGGTCTCCTAGTCCCCTGTCAACCGCTGCCTCAGGTGGCCGAGTGTGATGACACCACCTGCCATTAAGCGGGTTTTAACAGTGTCTGACTGCACCGACTGCACTGGAATCAGAGGGTGGTAGAAAATTTGTTTTTCCCACACCCATGGTGATGGCTCTCTACCCTCTGCTCTTGGAAAGTTAAAAAGTGACTACACTTTCAACATCTCCGTATAGACTGCCGGGAACTCCGCCATACTCCGTCCTGTCTGGATAATTAGGAAATACTGGCGATCAAGTCCCAAACCACCAGCCTTCCTCAGCAGTGCCTGTGTCCTGTACAGTAGTTGTTGTGCCATCTGAGGTCTGAAGGCAGCTGCTCTGCTCTCGAGGTCGACCAGTCCTTGGCCCCCCTCTGGTACAGGTAGATACAGGACAACAGCTTTGAGCTAGTGATGCCCCGCCAGCTTCCTCTGGACCTCCTTCAAAAACCCCTGAGGAGGTACCAATACTGCCAGTCGGTGCCACAGGGATGATGTCACTAGGTTGTTAACAATTAGCACCCGTTCTCGATAAGACACCTAAGAGAGCACCCACTTTCACTTGGACAGACTTCCCTTCACCACCTTCAGCATTCCTTCCCAGTTCTTCTTGAACCATCCCTCCGAGCCCAGGTATATTTACCAACATTTTTAGCCCCTCTCTTCCCCACCACAGCTATCCTGGTAAATTGGGTACCGTGTCTTGCCTCCATTTACCATATAGCAAAGCCTCACTCTTCCCCCAATTTACCTTTGCTGAGGAGGCTTTCTCAAATAAATGAAGGCTACTTTCCAAAGCCTGTACAACTTGCTTATCTTTCACTGTGATGGAAACGTCATCAGCATAGGCGGAAACAGTAACTGGGGTATAAAAAGTCTCTCACTCTCTTTTCTTGCAGCCTACTAGGCATCAGTGTTAGCAATGGTTCAATAGCCAGCGTATACAACTGGCCTGAGAGTGCATCCCTGCTGGACCCCTCGCCCACCGCGACAGGCCTATACAGTCCACCCCCCACCTTGACTAAACAGGGGGCCCCAGCATACAACATTTTTACTCCTGCAATGAAGTTTTCCCCACAACTAAAAACAGACGACATCAAGACAACATCGATTTAAACAAATACCCATGATCCACCCTGTCAAAAGCTTTTTCTTGATCTAGGGCTAGCAGGGCAAACTTTACGGTTGACAGACCAGCTAAATCCATCATGTCCCATTTAAAAAAAATCTCTTTTTTCGGCAGAAGAGATAGAACCGCTTGACGGCAGGTTAGCGGTAGCCCCCCTGTCTATGTAAATTTGCATAGCACTACACTAATTGTTCCCCAGAACGTTTTGTAAAAGTCCACTGGCAGGCCGTCCACCCAGAGGCCATTTGGGAAACAGCCTTACTTAGCTCCTGAAACAATTTGGGCAAGTCCAAAGCAGTTTTTTGGGATCTAGAGATCCTGGGTAGGTTCTTATGCAAAGTTCCAGTACACATATCATTACACTCGTCAACAATGCAGTCGCCATAAAAATAGAATAGATCTTTATCGTCATTGTTTTTAACAACAAAGCGCAATTTAGCAGCTCTCAGTATGACAGTTACATCACAGACGAACAGAAATATTTCAAATTTAAATAGTAAAATATAAAATAACAACAAAAGAAAATTTCAAAGGTAAATTAAAGCTGCGAGCAGCGATGGACGGGCCCTCGCGCCTCTGTGCGTGTCGGGATTACCGGCGGACGCTGCTCAGACTCAGACGCCGCAAATCGTCACCAATGAAAAGGGAACTCCCTGCCGAGTTCAACGATAGCTCACACAAGACTCTACATTAGCTGTGAAAAGGGAGTGGCAAAAGCGTAGGGGGCGGGTCAAACCATCACCAATTAAAAAGGAAGTCTGTGCTGAGTTCAATGATACCTCACATAAGACTCTACCTTAAACGGGTAAAAAGTTATGAAAGGGGGTGTGGCCTAACCATAGGGGGCGGGTCAAACCATCACCAATTAAAAAGGAACTCTCTTCTGAGTTCAATGATACCTCACACAAGACTCTACCTTAGATGGGTAAGGTTTTATGAAAGGAGGGGTGGCTTAAGCATAGGGGGTGGGCCAAACCATCACCAATGAAGAAGGAAGTCTGTGCTGAGTTCAATGATACCTCACACAAGGGTCTACATGAAACGGGTCATTAGTTATAAAAGGGGGTGTGGCTAAAGCATAGGGGGTGGGCCAAACCATCACCAATGAATAAGGACGTCTGTGCTGAGTTCAATGATATCTCACACAAGGGTCTACATGAAACGGGTCATTAGTTATAAAAGGGGGCGTGGCTAAAGCATAGGGGGTGGGCCAAACCATCACCAATGAAGAAGGAACTCTCTGCTGAGTTCATTGATACCTCACACAAGGGTCAACCTTAAACTGTTCAAATGTTATGAAAGGGGGCGGGGCCTGAGTAAGTGGGCGTGGTCATATCATAGGAGGTGGCTCAGTATCACATGTAGACCACACATTCTGAGTTTCATGCAAATCGGATGATGTTTGTCTTATAAGGCAGATTTCCTGATGCCAGCGGGGGGCGCCATGACCAAAAGTCAATTTTGGCCTGTAGGTGTCCTCAGGCCTGGACCCTTGTCAATTGTGAGAAATTTCGGGCAGATACGACAATGTACACTCAAGTTACAACAACTTCTTTGTTCATCGCTAAACACTCAAAATGGCCGCCACACCACGCCCACACCGTTTGACGAAAAGTTTTTCTTTTAATAACTTTTCATCGTTAAGGTGTTGGGATGGTACAGACCAAGTTTGAAGTCCATCGGATGAAATCTCTAGGAGGAGTTTGTTAAAGTATAGCACCTTGACTTTTAGGCCTACTTCCTGTTGCCACTAGGGGGCGCTATGACTTTAAGTAAATATCGGCCTTTATTTGTCCTCAGGGTTGGACTCTTATGAATCCTGAAAAGTTTCGAGGTAATCGGACAACGTACACTCGAGTTACACCCACTTCCTGTTTTGATGGCGAAACGCACAAAATGGCCGCCCCGCCACGCCCAAAATGGCCGCCCCGCCACGGCCACGCCCTATGACGAAAAGTTTTTCTTTTAACAACTTTTCATCTTTAACATCTTAAGATGGCACAGACCGAGTTTGAAGTTGATCGGATGAAATCTCTAGGAGGAGTTCGGTAAAGTACGACATGTGGGAATAGCCAAAATCGCACTAATTTCGAACTTTCAGTTCAAAATGGCGGACTTCCTGTTGGGTTTAGGGTATGGCTCTAATGACGTTTTTTGTATGTCTTGACATGTTACATATGTGTACCAAGTTTCGTGAGTCTACGTTAAACGCACTGCAGGGGCTCAATTTTCTTAACTTTCTAGGGGGCGCTAGCGAGCCATTTTTGTGCGCCTATTCCCGAAACCCTTAAAATACGTAAATTTTCGCCCTGTCGGCGCTCGGGCCCTAATAATAGAATAATTCCTTCAGTTTCAATAGGGCCTTCGCCGCTGTCGGCGCTCGGGCCCTAAATATAACAATCAAGATAAATAAACACGATGAGGTGGCACATATATACATGATGTTATTGCACTTTCAATTTGTGGGGTTTATTGCACACAAGTCTTTATAGAGGGAGGAGATGGAGAGGAGGGTTTGTGCTTTTGACTGCCTGGGAAGAAAAAGCTGTTTTTCAGTCTGTTGGTTCTGGATCTGATTGTCCTGTATCTTTTTTTCCAGAGGGGAGGGGGGAGAACAGGTGATGTCCAAGGTCAGTGGGGCCCTTTATGATACAGCTGGCTTTCTTTTGGAGTCGGCCAGTGTATGTGTCTGTGAGGGGGGGGAGTGTTGTCCCGATGACACGCTCTGCTGCCTTCACCACCCGTTGCAGGTCCTTCCTGTTCCCCTCTGTGCAGCCGGAGAACCACAACCAAATTTAGCAGCCACCTCTCGCATTTCACACACAACACCTGCCAAACGTAAACAGTGCATTTGTTTGTTCTCCCCATGTCTCCTCTCTAGCCCAAAGAAAAAGGAGTTGGGAGCATCCATTTCTGTCAGCATAGAGAACCTTGACCTCACGAGCGCCCTTTTTGCCCGCTCTTGGAGATAGACTACAAGGTCTCTACGCAGCTCAGACAAATTCTGCTGCATTCCTACTGTGTTCGTTCTACCAGCTCTTCCTCAATCTCTCTTATGCTAAGTTCCAGCCCTTTTGAATCTCCACATTGCACACTGTCCGTATTCGCATACACAACATACAAGCTGTCTCCAAACTTCACCCTGAAACTCACGCTTAGAGTTTGGGCTGAGCTTTTTGAAATACATAAAGACTTGCCTATGAAAAAAAAGAAAGAACATACTTCAGCCCTGGGTCTTTACACCCAAGGGCAATGGATTTATCTTCACTTGCAAACTTCCCAAAACGGGATAGTTCTGACATCAAAACAGCATCTGTTTCTCCTCCCGACTGCAAGGCTATACTGGCCGGCTACGGCCTCCCTCCCCGACTCACCCTGCTCCGGATCTGACCACTTAAACCTCTTTCCAAGAAAATTTAGATCTACACCTCACTGTGATGAATATGGAGCCCCAAAAGTGACATGGAGGAAAAAAACAACAACTGTGTACATGGGGACAAACACTGACTATACTTTTGCAAGATCTTGACTTTGTTTTGCAAGATATCAAGTTTTATTTGCGAGATCTCGCAAATCCAACAAACAATAAGGCTAACCTTAGATACTAGCTAGCGCTAGCTAGTAGCACGACATAATGATTATATCTCCTTGGTTGTCTAAATACATCCATTGTTTATTTTGATAAGCATTACTAATTAATACATGCCAAAGTGAAGTGCTATAATGAACATTGTCGTTAACTGTTGATGTCAATGACGGCAGGCTAACCTTAGTAGCTAGCGCAAGCTAGTATCTAGCTAGTAGCACGACATTATGATTACATCTCCTTGGTTCTCTAAATACATCCATTGTTTATTTAGATAAGCATGTTAACAATCAGGAACAACGAAAACACAATGTTTAACGTAAGTGAATATTTTATACAATGAAACGGCGAGTTCATGAGTTCGCCAAGTATACCATGGATTTATTAAGAGAACGAACTATAATTGTGAGAGACGAGAGAGAAGCGAATCATGAACGCGCATGTTGCTACTGGTTGCTACAACAACACAAACTAGCGTTAGCTACTAAGGTTAGCCTGCAGTCATTGACATCAACAGTCAATGACAATGTTCATTAAAACACTTCACTTTGGCATGTGTTAATTAGTAATACTTATCAAAATAAACGATGGATGTATTCAGACAACCAAGGAGATGTAATCATTATGTCGTGCTACTAGCTAGATACTAGCTAGCGCTAGCTACTAAGGTTAGCCTTATTGTTTGTTGGATTTGCAAGATCTCGCAAATAAAACTCGATATCTCGCAAAACAAAGTCAAGATCTCGCAAAAGTATAGTCAGTGTTTGTCCCCAATACATGTTTTTTTTCTTTTTTTTTCCTCCATGTCACTTCCAAGAAAAGAAAAGCTAAAGAAAAAAAAGTTAAACTAAGAGCAAAGTAAGAAGGAAAAGCTGGGGAAAGTTAGCACAGAGCTCTGCACACCTCTACCTCACCTCCTAGCAGAGAGAGAGAGAGAGAGAGAGAAAGAGAGAGAGAGAGAGAGAGAGAGAGATTGAAAGCGCGAGAGAGAGAGACAGAAAGAAAGAAAGAAAGAACGCAAACAAAGTCGTAAACAATAACAGGCAGTGTGTGTGTCCAGCAGCCAAACGAATGAGTCATAACTCAGCTTCATTAGCGAGTATGTCTCTTGACCTATCGACGTCCACATCCCACCATGTAATCCCCGCACATCGATCCGCTGACCTCCTGAGCTGCAGGATAGTTACCACTCCTCATTGTTTTAGCATCTGAGCTCCTATATATTCCTAAAGCTCTCCCGTTCTGCCCCTCAGCCACCACCACCCCTATTGCTATTAATTGAGTACGAAGGTTAGGATTTGTTTACATCCGGCAGGACTGTAGAGCGCATATATTCAGCCAAATTTCGATTGGAAAATGCTAAAGGTTTTGTACTGTCTACTTGTACTGCGTTGAACTGGAAAATATGTGTTTGACCCCCTTTCACAATATATAGGCCTACCATCTTTTCATTAATGTGTACAGTTAGGCTATTGTTTGCTTTAAATTCTGTTATTTTAAATTCAATACTATAATGTTTTGGGATCACTAGTTCAAGTTTTTGACTTATCACAAATACATTGCTTGCTTCCCTCTAGGAAGCGCTACAGATTACTCAAAACCCGGATAAACAGACTCAAACACAGCTTTTTCCCCATGGCGATCACAACTATGGTTGGACAAAAACTCACAAGTTGAATGTTTTTAAACTAATATATATGCAATATTCCTAATGTGCTATTTCTCAATGCAGTTTTTACCTACTTCATTGATCTATTTATGTATTAGAATATTATCGTGTTGAATGTAGAATGTGTTTTTTAGCTAGTGGCACCTTACAGGAGTAGCACTCAGAATTTCTTTGTACGTTTTTAATGATACAATGACAAAGGCATTCTATTCTATTCTATTTCCAATCAAGAAGACAGAGTTGATCCCATTAGTTGTTGAGATATTTCAGTCAGGACCAAAGTGGTGGACCAAGTGAATGACCAACCAACATCAGCCATCAGTAGAACCACGTCGTTATCTTGGCTAAAAAGTGTCTGCACATTTCTCAGGTCAAACTGAAGGGTAGACAGTGGAAACAGATCCACTTTGACACAGAGGCCATGACTGTAACTTCTGATGCAAGTGTTTGCGTGAATGTTTTACAGGTTTTCACAATCGATTTTGCATGCTGTCACTAGTTATGTGAAGTTATGTTCTCTAAATGGTTGGTGGGGAACAGATGTTCCATATGCCCTGGCCTGCACATGCCACTCCACCAAGCTGATTCTTCACAAACGTGTGTTAAACTAATCAGACACTCAAAGGCCACTGGCCTTAATGAAACTATAAAATACACTTGTGAAGCAGAGAGTGCATATCGATCTGCAGCCTATTCAAAACAGTACATTCAGCAGGACTTTACAACTACGAGTTGTCTCGTATCTCCTCTTTAAACGCCTTCTCACAGTCGTCAGTTCGGTTAAGGGAAAAGACAGATACTAAACAAAATTGTCACTCATCTGGCGATAGCGATGTGCTTTCCTACGATGTGAATTCAACATTAAGTTGTTACATTTAACTATTTTAGAGGCTGTGGAAGTGGTTTACTTCATTAATGTGTTTACTGTGTTAATGGACTGAGAATGGGAGTAGGATTCGGTATTCGGTTTCGGATTTGGCAGAATCTTAACCAGTGGATTCGGTATTTGGCCGAACCCCAAAAATCTGGATTCGGTGCATCCCTAACAGATACAGTGACCTGGATTATGCTGGCAGTAGCCTTGATCAACGGAAGTAAATTTCCAGGATAATTGCCTGACATCCTGCGCCCCTCACCTTCCGCGCTCTTTGTGTGTTGCTGTTCTCAAACTCGGTTTGCTTCAGGAAACAACAACAAACTTCGAGCTAGCAAGCTACACGCTAAAAATGGCAAATTTTAAAGAACATTTAGATTGTACAACAAGGCAGGCCTGCTTGGTTCTTTCGGGGAATGATTGTAAAGCTTTACAAAGAATATGTTTACGGCATTTACTCTCTAACTGGGACGTTTTATAATCGATAGAGGATTGCTTTGGAAGAAGTTCACCAACAATACACAGATAAGAGCAAATGACGTTTAACCATGTATCCAGCTAATTTAAATAGCTTGCGTTACTAGATTGTGTGAACAGATAACTTAATTTAATAATGCATGTGGCGTTTTCTTTTGCAGGATGCGAATGTTCCACCTAAACAAATTCCTTCCCGAAACTATTTTGCAGAGCCACCGTCGCTGCGTCCGGAGATTTGCGTCGCCCAAGACGGTTGTGAAATTCTACCAACACAGAGTGTTTTTTTTCTCCTATGCCAGAATGTATGTGTGGTGAAGCCAGACCTTACTGCACAGCGCTGTGGAGATAGGTCTGGCAATGCGAGACTATGTTGGCAGTCAAGTCATGTAAAAAAGGTCAGCCCAAGTCAGCTGGACTGGGTCTTCATCCCTCGTCCTTAGTAGACTCCCAAAAAGGGATAAACTTTATTTAATATTTGCTACTTAACCAAATCTTTAAAGAGAGACAGACATGAGGAAAGAGAGAAAGCCATAGAGCGTGAGAGACAGCGAGAGCGTGAGCACAAGAGAGAAACAGAAAGGTCATGTGTGTGGGCAAGCAAGCCATAGAAATGGAGCGTAGGCTCCGCAGAGAAGGAGGGAGGTGAATCTGAAACTTTATTTGCTAATTATGTAATAAAATTCTCTGTAATTCTTCTTTAACAGAAGTATCTTCACTGCAGATTGAAGTCTCTGGTAACACTGACAACAACTAACCTATAAGTTTAAGTAAAAGTATAATAGAATTAGCAACTGTGATGACCCCTCCCACTCTGTGGGTGGCTCTCGGGTATTTTTCCATGTCCCCTATTTGGAAAGCAGACTGCGTGGTACAGGTGTGGCACACCTGTATCCTCTTCCCCTGCTTCCTATTTAAGAGGGTTGGAGATACAGTTCTGTCTCTCTCTCTCTCTCTGTTCTCACAGCCAGCAGGGGTTATTTTTGGTTTAGCTTGTCCTTAAATTAAATAAATAAATTGGTTTTAATTGAATCCTTAATCATGTGTGGTCTCCCTTATTTTGTCCGAACTGTGAGCTGATTCATGACACAACAAAAAGTTCCTAAAGTATCAAAAGTAAAAGTTCTCATTAGGCGGCAGAATGGTCCTTGTCATTGCAATGCTACCCTATAATAAAGGCTACTATATTGCCCAATTATTATTACTATTGTAAGCAGCATTGTAATGTTGAAGCTGGTCAAGGTGGACTGTATGGACTATATATTTACTATTTAGCTGTTAACCCCTTAATAATATATCATTTTAGAAACTCATTATAGGTTATTTGTGTAAAAACCTTAAACTTGAAAAGTAATTTAAAGTTAAATTTGCAGGTTGATTATCCTTTGTTGCATGTCGTGTATATCCTTTTGTGTGTACAGTAGCTTGATTGTCTGGCCTTTTCCACTCTGTAACATGATGTATAGTCTCACTTTGCCAGACCAACCACACGCTGCGGAGCGGAGGAGGGTCTGGCGAGTTCCGGATGGGAGAAAAACGTGCTCTGGTTTATTGGCATTTATTTAAACCAATCACAACCATCTTTGGTGGCGCTAAGCTCCGCACGGAGCCGCTGTAAAATAGTTATGCGAGAGAAAACTCAGATTGGACAGATAGTCTAGCTAGCTGTCTGGATTTACCCTGCAGAGATCTGAGGAGCAGTTAACCATAGTCCTCACAAATCCACCAGAGTTTAGAACGCCAACACAAAGGAAAAGGAAAGAAACCAACATACGTGCATCTGGCGGAATTTCCTGCGGCTCCGGAGCAATCCCGAAAGTGGAACGTCTAGGATATAGACTACATGGTGCGTAACATTTGAAGCACACTGTATTACCCATAATCCATCTTTTGGCTTGTGTACCGGCGTTCACGCATTGCTAAATGTTAACTGTAACTCCCTTAATGTGTGTGTATCACATGTGGATGTGTGTGCGTACCCCCCCCACCCCTTTACACTGTAATGTCTGTGCCCTGTACGTTCTCCAGCCAGCCAGTGGATCAGAGCAACAGGGCGTGCACCCCTCCCTTGTGTTGGGGTAATTGTGTTTTTGTATAAGCTGTCCGGTTGCGTTACAGTAGCCGGGACCCAGTGTCTACCCTGCTCTCATCACTGGGGCTACTGGGGCTCGACAGTGTTGGCGGCGAACATTGCTTCCATCTCGCTACGGTGATTCAAGCCATCGGTGTGAGCTGGGGCTGAAATCCCATCAGTAGTATGTAAGTACGTAAAGTTTATTTACATAGCACTTATCACAGACCAAAGAATAAATACATTAAAACAAATCAATAATCACAAAAAGCACAATAAATCACGGTAAATCATAATAAAACACAAAAGCATAAGATACATAGTAATACAGTCGAGAATGTGACTAAAAAGATGCGTCTTTAGCTGCTTTTTAAAGATTTCAACAGAGGCTGTCACTCTTCAAACATTGTGGCATTAGCGTTCCACAGTCTAGGAGCGACTGTTTCAAAAGCTCTGTCACCTTTAGTTTACAGCTCAGTACGAGCAAAGATCTGCAGACAACATAAGGGTGCAGCAGATCACTGATGTAGGCCGGTGCCTGACCAGTGATGGCTCTGTATGTAATTACAGGAATCCTCAACTGGATCCTGAATTTAACAGGTAGCCAGTGCAAAGAGGCCAGGATAGGGGTATCAGAGACATTCTCGTTAGTCTTGCGCTTTATCAAGAGTCCATATTATAGCAATGAGAAAAGTAAAGCTGGAGTGGAGAGGGAAAAGACGGAGGAGGACGTTGGTTTAATAATTGGATCATAGTGTGGGTGTTATGTCTTCTTGTGCTGCTGCACAGACACGATGGATAGAAAGGCAGGGAGGTGGCAGACAGATAAAGTGCTTCTCGTGCATTGAAAACATCTGCCCTATCGCACAATTATTGAACCTGCCGAGTGGCATGCAGTGCTATGTTTTTAGAGTTAAGGAAAGCGGATAGCTTTAGGATTTGTGCTGTTCTGGAACCTGGAATCTTCTGGTCTTAATACTTCTTAGTCTTTTGTGGCAAGGAAGGAAATTAAAAAGGTTGTTAGCCGTGTGAGAAGGGTTCTTTAAAACTTTGAGGCACTTCTTTTGTAGTATAGTCTAATTCTGGATGCAGTATTTTGTCCAGCTGCCTCCTGTCCTCAGCTGACATGGTGCTGAACCACAGAGTTATTGCGTAGGTAGCCTATATCCATGACATTCCTCTTTCGGGATTGTTCAGGTGCCGGCAGAAATTCCGTCGGATGTCTTTCATTTCACCCGGATGTCCGTCACCCTTCGCTTTCTTTGTATTGGCATTTTAAACTCTGGTGGCTTTATGAGGACTATGGTTAACAGCTCCTCAGATCTCTGCAGGGTAAATCCAGACAGCTAGCTAGACTATCTGTCCAATCTGAGTTTTCTGTTGCACGACTAAAACAACCTTTGAACGTACACATGTTCCACCAAAACAAGTTCCTTCTCGAGGCTGTTTTGCAGAGGCACCGTTGCTCCGTGCAGCACCCAAGACGATTTTGATTGGTTTAAAGAAATGCCAGTAAACCAGAGCACATTCCTCTCCCATCCCGGAATGCTGTGTGGACTCGCCAGACCCTCCTCCGCAGCGCTGTGGAGGAAGGTCTGGCAATGCAAGACTATTGCGTAGGTAAGGATGCTCTCCACTGCTGCTCTGTAAAACTGCACCAAACTGTCCCTGGATATGCCAAATTGTTTCAGTTGTTTAAAGAAAGAAACATATCTGGTGTGCTTTCTTGAGAATAGTCTCAATCTCAATGTGGAGGACATTGTCACTCCCAGGAATTTGTAACTGTCCAAAAGTGAGATAAAGATGAACCATGACCAAGGCAGAGAGCCAGAAGAAAAATTGCAGTCAGGGAGACAGAGATTTTGAAACCAAACATGAGTATTAGATAAAAAGTAGACAGACACACAGACAGACAGATAGAAGTTAATCCAATGCACTGCCATCCAGTGTGCCTTGTGTGAGAATGTGCTGATATAGGGCTTAGCTGGAGGAGGATTTCCACCTTTTAGTTTGGCTTTTCTGCTAAGTATCATTGTGATACAATCAGCCACTGTACGGGCCGTCTGTGCGTACATATGGAATTCGATTAACCTTTCTGGCTCTGTTGGTTAAATGTCAGCATGGTGCATGAAATTGAATTGGTCATTGATTCAGAAGTGGGACCGTTCTCCCACTCAGTTGGAGACAAGTACCAAACAAGTGAATTGAATCTGTATGTCACTTGCTGGGAACAAAGCACTGAGTAAATAAGAATGCTTCGAGGTGCAGGATGTCTGTGAAGACAGCTGTAATATGTATTCTCTACAGACATAAAGTTTGCTCAGCTTTTCTAAAGGACGTTGCTCTCTTTTTTGCTGAAAATAACAGAAAATCATTTTTTAAGTGAAGCAAAGTGAAGCAAATCACCAAAAACCATACATGTCAATCAAACACCAGCCGGCTAAAATGAAAAATAGCATTTCTGATATTTCCCCAGCAAAATTTGTTCTGCTTTTTAATAATACTATTATCACTATCATTATTACCAATACATTTAAAGTGGCTATATGTAACTTTCCATTTGTATTGATTTCAGCATCAAAAAGCACAAAAGCGGTAGTGTTTTTACCACACTTGTTGTCCTAAAGGTCTAGGAGTTAGCCTTACCGGGAGTTCATATAGTTGCGCTGAATGTTTTGGTCATACAGAAAATAATTAATTTACAATAAGAGAATATGTTACAGATGCATCGTTGCATTTCAAGAGTTGCATACGTTAACTTGCAACTTAGCCTTCTTTGGAGGTCTCGTGAGCTAAACCGGGAATCACTGTCACTGTGTCACGAGTCAAAGCAATAAGAGACAACATCGTAATAACTTAGATTTATATAGCGCATTTCTTTATTATTCTTTTTTATAAGATTCTTTTTTGGGCTTTTCTGCCTTTAATGTACAGGACAGTTAGGTGAGAAAGAGAGGGGAAAGACATGCAGGAAATCATCACAGGGTGGACTCAAACCCTGGACCTCTGCTTCGAGGCATAAACCTCCATGTATATGTGCGCCTGCTCTACCCACTGAACCAACCCGGCCACTATGTAGCGCATTTCATGAAACCCAAGGACGCTTTACACAAGTATAGGGGGACAAAGGAAAAGAAAATAGTAGGCCAACACAAACACGGACTGAAATGAATAACATGTCCGAGAAACATGGAAGGGGGACATAAGCGCCGTCTACTTGCAGTAAATCATTTTGTTAGCCTAGAAATCTAGACGCACCCTAGCGGTAGCAAATATAATTTGCCAGGGTCAGTCTAGCAACTCTCCGTTGGCTTGCGAGCTGGAAAAAAACAAATTCTGGTCAGGCCAATCACATTGTGTATAAAGTCGGTGGGCGGGGCTTAACATAATGACGCTAGAGTTGCGACGGTTCCGCGTGAATTCCCTGCTACTTGAAAACAAAGAAGATGGCTGCTACTGCTGGCGTATAGCGGTCTTTGGAATCGGCTTTGGCCATGACTGGAAGACTTGGAGTTCAGCTTTTCTTTGAGAAAAGAACAAAGAACAGCACTGAAGTCATTCTTATAAAAGGAAGATGTGTTCGGAGTTACAGCAAAAGTTTAATCTATCAACTAGCATTGGTTGTAGCGCTATCCTATTGCGTGCAGAGGAAATTTGAAAGACAACTGTTTATCCCGCCCCTCGGATTGAGCCCTGCCAATGGTGAGTTCCCAGACCCAACATCTTGATATGGGTCTGGCTTGTCAGGCTATCATTTTGTGACTTTGCGGTAAAAATCGGACCCAGGCAGAGGCATTGATAAACTAGAAATAGCGCTCTTTTCACTCGTTTGCTGTTACAGGTCATTTATGATCATTAGTTGGAAAATTACGCAGTTTCAGAAACATTTAAAAGTTACATGTAGTCGCTTTAAATAACACAACATTATTTTGACTACATAAATTAATGTGATTTTAGTTGGACTTTAAAGCAGCTGACTGAAGAGAAATGTAGTGAAATACAATGCGTCCTCATTCTATAATTGTTGCCTTTGGCCACAGTGACCAATACATTTCAAAATGCTTTCCTGCCAACAGTGCATTTTTGTTTAAATTATTGGCTGTTTTGCTTCATGAGGATCCAATGCTTGCATCAATATTTGCAACACTCTCTTGTCATAACACACCAAGACTGTGTTGTCAATAACAGGTGACAGTTAATTTCCAGCTCTTTATTTATTTTTTACTCGTGACAGATAGAGCGCTGGACAATTTGACAGGGATTCTCTTAAATGTAATTGAGGAGTTTTTTCTAAAATGGAATATCCAGCAATTTCAAATGGCAATATAGGCCCTGTTCCAACCTGGTTTTAACATCCGTCCTGAGTGATCCGATCACAAGTGGACAGCTCTAGGTGCGTGTGTTTTCACCTGTCTGTAGAATGTGTCTCCAAATGCGTCCAGAGTGATCGGATCTCACTTCCCTGCTCTATATGTAAATAAACACGTACATAATTTCCGTTTGCCAAGGCTGGTTGTGTGTATTGATAAATGTCGTAAATGTTGTTACTTTCACATAAATTAAAAATTTTAAATGAAAAAAGCGCTGCCCACAGTGTGCCAATAGACTGTATATATCAGATTGCCGACATAAGGATGTCTACGTATGGGTGGCGGGACCTGTGCAGGAGAAAAAATATGTTTTTTTAAAAGTCTCTGCTCTCAGTACATTTGAAGCTTCTAACGGAATCTCTGTGGGTTAAAGTTGAGTTTATATTATATATGCTTTATTTTACGTTTCATGTTCGCTTAGGAGCACAGCAGTAACACGTGTTACGTTACTGCTGATGAAGACTCAACATTTCCCGATCTTGCCGCTTCATAATAAATATCTATATCTATATCTATATCTATGCGAGACTAATGAATAACAGAATACTACATATTCGTGAATTCGGGGACATTTTTATGAAACTATAAATAATGTTATTGTATACCGGCGGCTGCCTTGACAGCCAAGAGCAGGCAGCACCGGAACAAATACACTGACACATCACCGATAGCATGATAATAACATCCAAAATACATGGTTCACTCAGTGGTTTCTATGACATGAGAAATACTTTGAATGAGTGCGTAGTTCCCGCACAGTTTGAGTAGTCAGCCTTTAATGTGGACAGAGGACACATTACCATTCTCACTGCTATTAGAATGTGGCCATATGTGGCTCAAACCACCCCCGAATGTGGTTTTTGAGATCCTATCTCAATGCGTCCTGAGAGCGTTTTCACCTGCACCTAGAGCTATCCACTCATGATCACTCAGGACGGATGTTAAAACCAGGTCGGAACGGGGTGTATAATGTATATCCATATAAAACTTTTTACCACAATCAAGTTATGGCACTTACTGTATATTGTATAGGATGGTAGGAATGAAAAACATTTAAGCACACAATACTTTAGGCATTATGTCTGATCACATTTAGTCCTTTTCATAAAATGTTCTTTTATAGGTATTTAAGCCTGTGAACATTAAAACTGCATTAATCAATATTTATATATCAACAAAGAATCAAAAAAATGCTAAAAGACTCTCACCCAACCCTGCAGTTCCTCAGCTGTACAATGCATTTTAGTGTCTTTCAGCTCATTGTTTTTTTTTTTTGCAGCCAGCAACTTTATTGTTTGGATTCAGTCTCACTGCTTTCATGAACCTTGGTTCCAGCCACGGATGGCAACTATTGTCACTAAGGAAGCCCTGACAAACCCACTGTACGCTGTACCTACCCACCACCACAGTAACAGACAAAGTTAACAACAAGCAACAAGCCACCACAGTGGAGCATTTAGCAGCTAAAGATGTATGGGCTGGCCAGACACAGGACTTCAAATAAATACTGATATTGCTACATGTCTGCTGGCAACCCTGTCTCCTAAAAAATGATGTTCCCATAAAACTAAACTGCATTCACAATTAAGTTTCGATGGAAACATATTTTCTCCCAGATTCGTTTGTTTCAACACATCCTGGTACCAGGAACAGGTGCACGTTGTGAAAAGGTTCAAACACGTGGTTTATGTGGTGAATTGAAACAAAACTACTTGGATAGGTTTAGAAAAAGATCATGGTCTGGGTTAGAGTAAGTACGTTCGTTATGTAACTTAAGTTACGTATGCAAGTTAAGTACAATACTGTTTGTACGTGGCATAAGTTAAGTATGTTACGTAAGTTCAGTACGCTACGTAAATTAAGTTCCATACAGTACGTAATTTAAAATACGTCAACTTTTGGAGAAGAACAGCAAACAGCGGTCTCCCGGTTTGTTTGACCCAAAGATTCATCCACCCCAACGTACTGCTGACGTGGACTTTGAACACGGAGTTTGGTTAGAAACATTTGTGATACAGCAAAACATAATCATAATCTGGGACAAAATGTGTTTCCCACAAAATGTAATTGAGAATGCAGTTTAGTTGTATGGAATTGTCATTTTAAGAAGACAGGGCTGATTGGATGGATTGCCATTAACCTTTTACATTCATGGTGCCCAGAGTATGTACCCTACTGACTAACAATAAGTGATCCCTCTAGCACCACCTTGTGGTTGATATGTTTTTTTTTTTTAGTGAAATGTTTCAACAATTATTGGATGAATTGCGAATAAATTGTGTACAGACTCCTATGTCCCTCTCAGAATAAATTTCAATAACGTTTGGTGATTCCTTAGCTTTGCATTCAGCGCCATCATCAGCACAAAACCTTAATTCACCCAGTACTTTGGTTTATGACGAAACATTGACAAACGTCGTTGGCTGCAGGCCAGCTGTCTCTAATTAACGTTAATTCCATGAGTAACTTGATGGCAGGCCAAACTTAAACTTGGCTGTTGTTGGACTTGCTTGGAAGCCGGTGTGTGTACTCACTGAAGAGTTTGGGAAGGGAGGAACTTCTACTCTGTAACACCATTGTACAATCACGAATGGATGAGTATCTTCTGTCTAGCAGGTCGGCTCAGTTTCAGAACTGTCATTCTCCCAGTTAAGCTTTCATTTATAATATCATATTAATAATTGGATCTCATAAACATAATATATTTGAACCAGGACTTTCTTTATTTGGATCTAGAAGCTCATAAAAAAACAAGGTAGGTCAGATCAAGGAGTCAGATACATAGGCCTAGAATTTAAGTAAATATAAGTATCAAATAGGACTCTGTATTGGAAGATACCCAATTATTAACCCATATTCTGTCCTTCCAGAAAAATGCGGAGTTTTTTTGTGATTGTTGCGGGCAAAAATCCTGATGAAAAAGAGAAAAAAATTTGATTCCCCCAACACCCTGCTTTTGGATGATGTTCACGTCGCCTAATTACGTCACTTCATAACGTTCCCATGGCAACAGGGGAAAATGGCTGCTCTTGTGTGAAGTAAACGCAACATTTTTCAAATTTCTGCTAAGATATGTGTGACTTTTTTTGCAACGAAAATGCGGGGATTATGAAATCATGCAAGCCCCACATATTTTGCGCGGAAATCGACAATTTATGCGGCGAAAGTGCACCCCGCGTAAATATGCGGACTTTGGCTGATTATGCATTGAAAGGGGTGATAGAATGCAAAACCGATTTTACCCTGTCATAGTTGAATAACGACTACATAGAAGCTCAATATCCCATTGACACCCCTTTACTATGAAAATCTCACAATTTGAAACTGCCACTGAAAACGGGCGAATCTCAACAAAGCTAGAAGCTGACGTAAGCATCTCAGGACCTGTACCTTTGTCACGCCCATGGGTGTATTAAGAGAACGGTCACGCCCCCAACATTACACAACTTCTGAATCTAGGTCACGCAGATCTCTGCTATTCCATTACAAAATTTACTTCTGAAACTTTTTTATGAGAGAAATCAACCATTTAAAGCTCAAATATGGGCCATTTTACAAAAATGTATGGCTAATTGCAAATTTTGTCCGACTGTGTGTCGGAGTTCAGCGGCCGGTGCTGCCTGGGTTGCTACATCGCCGAACTGCCTGTCCTCCGTCACAGACCCCGGCCTGCTGTGAGCTCGATTGAGGGCCGGCAGCCCGGTGCTCAAAACTCAATGAGTGCGCAAACTCATTGTATTCAATGGGACACATAGCTAGCTAGCTGCTCATCCTAACAAGACGCCTCGCGTTCATAAAAATGCCTTAAAATCAAATCGGACACAACAGTTAGCTTTATAAGACATTGGAGTAGATGTTATATAAGTGGCGTGACGAAATTCAAATAGTAAATATACTATAGTTATGTCGAAAGTGAAGCTAGCTAGCTGCAATCGTTTCCCATTGTATTGAATGGGACATATAGCTAGCTAGCTGCTCATCCTAACAAGACTCCTGGCGTTCATAAAAATGCCTTAAAATCAAATCGGACACAACAGTTTGCTTTATAAGACATTGGGGTAGATGTTATATAAGTGGCGTGACAAAATTCAAACTGTAAATATACTATAGTTATGCCGAAAGTGTAGCTAGCTAGCTGCAATCGTTTCCCATTGTATTGAATGGGACAAAAAGTTAGCTAGCTGCTCGTCCTAACAAGAAGCCTGGCGTTCATTAAAATGCCTTAAAATCAAATCTGACACAACGGTTAGCTTTATAAGACATTGGGGTAGATGTTATATAAGTGGCGTGACAAAATTCAAACTGTAAATATGTTATAGTTATGCCGGCAGCCAGCCGCGGAGCCCCGGTAGTGCAGTATCCACAAAGAGTGACTTTGCCCTGGGTATGGAGCCCAGCAGGCTGCCGCTTTCTCGTCAGACTGTGTGGAGCTCCTAAAGTCCGACACGTCTTACCAAATTTGCAATTAGCCATCCATTTTCGTAAAACGGCCCATATTTGAGCTTTATATAGTTAATTTCTCGCATAAAAAAGTCTCAGAAGTGAATTTGGTAACAAAACATTGCAGTGTCTGGAATATGAGACTCTGTCGCGTCGCTAATGTGTGTGTATTGGGGATTCGCTCAACCAATCAGCGCGCGTCTCTAATGTGTGTGTATGGCGATTCGTTCAACCAATCAGCGCGCGTCTAATGTGTGTGTGTACGGGGATAAGGCTCAACCAAGCAGCGCGCAGCTCATCTAAATATTCATGAGCATACCATATTTAGAAGAAAATCTCTTGTTACAAATAGGGCCAAAACACAGGGATGCATAAGGGCCAATAAAATATCAACCAGGCCATTTTCAGCCCAACCAATGTTACATACCCTATTAGGAGACCATAAGGAACAGTGTAAAATACCCTATATAATCATTCTATCACCCCTTTGAATTATGCGATTACATAATCGCATTTTTCTGGAGGGACTGCATATTAAAGAACTGAACATGGTAAACATTAGACCAGCTAAAAATCAGCATGCTAGCATAGTCATTGTGAGCATGTTAGCATGCTGACATTATCATTTAGCTCAAAATACATCCTAACAAAGCAGCTAGTATGGCTGGCCAGGGTACTAAAGTATAATCGGTTTTTTGTTTAAACCCAAATTGGAAAAAACAGGCCAATGTTTTGTTTTTCGTTTCAATCCACAAACGTAACAACGGGCTTCGTTTTTGGTTAAAAACGAAAAATATATATGCTTACCCTGTGCAGCTTCAAAAACTAAAAAGGTTTGTTAAAGTCATAGGATAGGCGCCCATTCCACCTCAGTAATTTGTAGAATCAAATGGATAGTTATCATTGTGGATGGGACAACCTGATCTCACAGAATTCTGTGAAATGAACACGGACCCTGAACTCAAAATCTGTGGCAGTTTCATGGAATCGCAAAAAATTCTGTGATGGGCCGACGGAAGAATTCTGTGAAATGAACACGGATCACCGAAAATTCCGTGATGGGCCCATGGAAGAATTCCGGGAAAGGAACACGGCCCCTTAAGTTAAGGAAAAGTTCGTGGGTGAGCTTACGTTTCCATGACACATAGGACAACAACCGGACGGTTGGGTTTAGGAAAAGAAGAACGGGACGATTGGGTTTAGGAAAAGAAGAACGGGATGGTTACGGTTGGGTTTAGGAAACGTAACAAGCGGGACACAACCCTCAGTCTCCTGAGTGAAAGTCCTGTGTTTGATCCATCCACCACCCCAGCCAACGTCCCTACGCAGATTTTCGGGCTTTCATACTACTCGCTACCATAGTCGCTCCTAATGCTACGTCATTTTCTCAATTGACTTTACATTAGCATTGTTTTCCGTGGTGGCCACACGGAATTTTCACACATGCCATGCCACCACCACATAATGCGGTGTTAACAGTTCGTGATCATTTCAGGGAATTCTTTGAGACCAGGCTGGGATGGGAAGTCATTAGTCAGTGGGGTTTTATTACCTGCAAACACCTCAAACACACATTGTCCTTTTGCTATTTGATGCCACTAAATGTATTCTTCTTTCCACTGATGGTATCACCACTCTTTCTTACAGAACAGAAAACACAATACTGTATCTGTTTAGTTCAAATATATGACATGGTTACTGAGATGAGATAAGAGCTGCTATGGTGGGTCTTATCTCAGACAGCAGGCTGTGGTCTTCCTCTGTGTTAAATGTCACCATGAATTATACCCCTTTCCATCTATTCGCCTTGCTGTTTGAGCAAACCATAAACTTTTTATCCTCTTTGAACAAAATGGAACAACGAAGAAATCAACAGTGACTGATGTATTCACATAAATTGAATCAGCAGTTATTGTCTTTATCTATGAATAAATATCCACCTAAAGTTAATATGCCACGGTTATTTGACATGATATTGATGTAGCCCAGGGAAAATGTAAACTGGGGACCTCCCTAGGGCGAGCCCTGCCCTTTGCTCAGTGTATGCTGGTATTGCCCTTGAATCAGTTTTTAAATAGCAAATGCTTGGAATCTGGCTTGAGTAATATAAATTCAAGTGTCCTGAAAACGGAGTTCTCGGAATGCCTTCTGCGTCGAAGCAATGCAAAATATTGAATTCATCAAAATATCATGCATTGTTTGGTCCACAGAGAAGATCTGCGGAGGTAAGTGTGTGAAGGACTCTGTGAGTGAGAAAGTATTTGCTGTTGTAAAACACCAAATATATGGAGCGGCTGAGAGACAATTGTACAGACATGTGTAGAACAACCGGGAATGTTTGTGAGACACAGTGTATAAGGACACGTAGACCTCACATAAAACTCCCTGTCACTGACTCATCTTAGAGGAAACTACAAAGCAGTTGAAACAAAAACCTGGTTGTTGACGAAGAAAGGATGAAGAGAGGGTGCAGCTAGGACAGAAAAACAGAGATGGGGGAGGAGGGGGATCGGAAGGCCATTCTCAGCCGTTTTTTTTTGTTTATACAATATTCCATCTGTATCGTGTTACAGCTTGGTGCCTGTGTCGGCTGAGAGAGGCTTAACCAAAAAGTCAAAGAGAGAGAGAGAGAGAGAGAGAGAGAGAGAGAGCGAGAGAGAGAGAGAGAGAAAGAGAGAGAGAGAGAGAGAAAGAAAGGGAGAAAGGGAGAGGCCCAGCAGGGAATACCAGGTCACAAAAGATTTACTTCACCCCTGTCCAGGAACTAGTTTTTCAAGCAAGAACAATACATCCAGTAGAAAAAGAAATGGACCGAAATAGGCAGAGTGCCAGGTGAAGGGGGGGGGGAGAGAGAGGTGGAGGATGGATGACACAGTAAAGGAGAAATATAGAGAGGGAAAAAAAAAAAAAGGTAAGGAGTCCCAGAGTTCTGTCTCGGTGAGGGGGAGGGGGAGGGGGAGCGGTGATATCTCGTGGCTGGCGTTGGCTTCAAAGCGTTTTCAAATTTAAAAAGCGAATTGAGAGCAGGGGATGGAATGAGATGGAAAGGCGAGAGGCAGCGAAGGAGGGAAGCCAAGAAGAGAAAGAGAAGAAAGAGAAGGAGAGACAAAGAAGGGGGAGGAGAGAAAAGGTGAGGGTCCCCAAGGATGAGTTCCGCATTTGAAATTGGAAACAGAGTGGCAGGTCACTGCTCAGCATTGCTACTATCTCTCCATGAGAATGCTCTCTCTCTCTCGCTCTCTCTCTCTCTCTCGCCCTCCCACCCTCCTCCTCTGTGTTCGGAGCAGTGCAGATGGTGCAGTGTTCGCCCGCAGATATTAAGAAACCCAGGAGACCAAGCGCGTGAGAATGTGCTCTATTCTCCGCTACCTTTACAGTCATTCAGCAGCGCACTCAAATTCACCAGAGAGCCATGCAGACTGCAAGTATCACTCCCATTGCTTTGGGGATGAATCCCATGCTCTCCACTGTGTTCCACTCGTAATGAACATATGCTGGTGTACAAGTATTTGAACAGAAACGCGCGTACACAAGAGCACTCCCCATGTTCTCTTTCACACAAGCTTGCCAAAGGCTCCAGAGTCTCGTGCCTTTGCTGGTAACATGCAATTATGTGGCTATGATGTCATTGATTTTCTGCATTGGTTGGAAGCTGCGCGATGCCGTGCGATTAGGGAGTGCTGGAAAGTGCCTCGCTGTGTGGAATACTAATATGCTCATTTGTGAGCAGTGGCTAAAAGGGAAATGTTTTTTCCATGCATCCCCGCTGCTGTTTACCTCCACAGAGTTAAGACTAAAGTGAAGAGCGACCGACTCACTGATTGAGTGAGTGGCAGGCTGACTCAGCCCTGACGGACACGTCGGATCCTGGCTGTCTGACAGGCCGATAGACCGGCCCCGGGGCCCTGAGTGGACAGAGAGGAAGAGGAGGGAGAGGAAAATAAACACGAGGGTGAAGGAAAGGGATGATAAGCCTGTCTTCGGTGAAAGGATGGGTTTCAATCCAAATAAGATGTCCACCATTTGGAGAAAGAAAGAGACAGTTTCTCTAACAAAATGATTGATAGTGCAAAAAGCAAAGCAAATAATTAGATTTTCTGAATGGTACTACTTTGCTTGAGTGTATGACCAGTGCATCATGATAACTGTTTGTCATAAATGTAAGCACTGGAGCTATTTTATAGGAAAATGACATAGTATTAAAATGAGTAATTTCATTCAGCTTGTTTATCCTGCCAGAAATCCATATCTGTGGTTTAATCGGCTGGATAAACTGCTCATAATTAACCACAGAACACAACTATCAAGCATGCTTCTGTAATTCTTTGTATTTGGTTATGGTTGCATTGTTTGAAAATGAAAGTCTAAATTATTTCAGTGTATCAAATTTAAAGAGGCAATACAGGGATTCAAAAGTTGGGGGATTTATAAGAGTCAGATGACAAAGAAAAACCCGGTCAAAATGATGCAGCAGAGGCCGAGATATCCTGACTTTTAGTCCACAATGTTTGCCACGTTCCAAAATATGCTGGATTTCACACTCCTAATGCAACTTGACAGCATTGAGTGACCACTACGGCTCAACAATTGTTTTTTCATGCAATAAACACTGGCTCAGAAATAGAATGACTGCTGGCTGAAGCTTCATATTGCTGTACATATATGAGAGACACGTCATCCAAAGGCCCTGAAACACCAAACACACTTTAATCTCATCTGATCAATCCAATACACATAAGAGCTGTCAAAACTGGTCAAAAATTACGTTTGAATGTCTAAAAAACACACAGGTTCAACCATTGGAATAACTATTTTTGCACATATGGCACACATACAACAAGATAAACATAACTACTTGTTGCAAGTAGTTATGTATATCTTGTTGTATTGTGTAGGCATATTTATTCCAACATATCTTTTAAAAGATCTCCATATACCTACACATTACAAAATAAACTAACGTTAATTAACTAATATCCTATACCATTATAAAGACCATAATAGACCTCCCTTCTCTCTCTCTCTCTCTCTCTCTCTCTCTCTCTCTCTCTCTCTCTGCACCCTCAGCACCATTCAACAATTAGCTCCCTAGCAGGCAAGCTAGGTTACCAGCCACCCGGCCATCCTCTAAATTAGTTAAAGTGGCCATATGATGCTCATTTTCAGGTTCATAATTGTAATTTGAGATTGTATCCGAATACGTTTACATGGTTTAATAAAAAAAAAACACCATATTTTTGTTGTACTGCACATTGCTGCAGCTCCTCTTTTCACCCTGTGTCAGGTCTCTGTTTTAGCTACAGAGTGAGACATCTCAACTTCTGAATCGTCTTTGTTGTCAGTCGCACATGCGCAGTAGCTAGGTAAGGACTACATGAGCTAGCTAGCTGTTTCTCCAACTTCGGCCTGTACAAGGCAGGATTAGCCGGGAGACTTCTTCTAAACTAGGGCACACTTCCATCTTTGCGTGGAATACCTGGAGAACAGGGACATGGAAGTAGATTAGGGTGAATTTTTTATGTGTTGTAGCAGTGTTTTGCCATTGAGAATGAGCTAGCATGCCAGCGCTAGCATGCTAACGGTTAGCCCACAAGTAGCGGCAAGTGACGTAGAAAACTGAAGGCAGGACACATTCAGAAACCCGTATCTCACTCAAAACAGCATGGATGTTTGTTTTTTTCAAAGTTTGTATGCGTGTGGAAGCACCAGAGACACAAAATAACACCCCAAATCCCAGAAAAAGTGATTTATTTTTGTTTAATCACATGCTCTTGTCACATTGTAGGAAAGCATATTTCTATGAGTGACAATTTTGTTTGGCTAATTTTCTTCCAGACAAAGGTGACGACGGCCGAAGCGAGGCGACGCCACAGTTGGCCTTGATCGTCACTAGTCCCTTGCCGTCGGCTTGGTGTGTCAGGGTCTTAAGTCTTAGCAAAACGTGAAGAAGGACATTTCCCAAAATGTCAAACCAAGTCTTTAATTTGTAAATTATTTTCTCTATTCTTTCACAGTTGTTTGTTTGTCTATAACATGTCAGAAGATAGCGCCCAAGATGACATATTGAAATTGCTTGTATTGGCTGACCAACAGTCATTTACTATCATAGATTAAAGGAACCAGAAAAAGAATCACAATTGAGAAGATGGAAACAATGGTGAAAAGACTTAAAAAAATAATTTTCTGCACAGGCTGGTCAGTACACTATTAGTTAGTGGACTGTAGCATGTAAAAAAACACAGTGGAGTGTCTCTTCAATTTCCACCAGCAAAAGTAAAAGGAGAGTGAGGCCACAGATGGTAGCAACAGGAAAGAACTACTAAGGAAGAGGCGATGAGAACAGTCAGGAAATAATTGAATGAAACAGATGAACTCAGAGGTAAAGAGAGAACAGTTGTGTGTTTTGATGGAGAGAGGATGCTGGGAAGGTGAAACAGACATAAGGCGAGGGAGACAGACAATGTTGCTGGTGTATGCGAGGAGAGAGCGAGGTGTTGAAAGAGCAAATGTCCATCTCCAGGTGACAGAATAAAAGGAAGATTTTCTTTTTGAAAAGCAGATTTTAGAAAGGAGCCCAGAAAAGAGACAGAGAAATAAATAGAATGAGACAGACAGAAAGACCCAGAGGACAGAAACTAAATGCCTAATGCCGCTGCTCCAGCAAAGTCTCTCCGTTTCAATATTTATGTATTGAGGCAGAAGGACGGAAAGAGGGAAGTATGGAAGGTAGAAAGACAAAGGCAGCAGAAGAGACAAAGAGGTTAGCAGCAGTGTTTTTAGTGAGAAGAAGGCTAATGGAGACGGTGAGAGATGTGAAGGGAGAATGGAGATAGGTTAAGTGAGGGAGCTGGAGAGAGAATTGAGGCAGAGTGTAAAGGCAGGTTAAAAGACAGTGAGAAAGAGACATGGAGAGAAGTTAAGTGTGAAGTCCTTCTCTTCACATTACAGGGAATCTCTTTGTGTCTGAGAGAGCTGGAGAAGAGCGTCCATGTACGCAAGGACTCTTGTGGCATCTAGTTTTCTCAAATTCACCATGAGAGCAATTTCTGCTGCATGTGAGTGTGACCAACTCATTTATAGAGAGCAAAGAGACTGGCAAAAACCAGCAATGTGGGATGAGGAGGATGAATACATTATTAAGAGAAGGAATTCAGCATCAGCATGCAGAGTCAGAGCGGGCTACAATAATGTCCAATCACGTCAGCTCCTGTCCTCCCCTTTAAAAGCAAAGGACTGTCTGAGGAGAAAACGAAAGACATCCAAATATGAATATAATGAAGGGAACTCCACGTTTGAAGGCCGGAAGATGTCCCGTTGTGATTTGAATATGTTTGAAGCATTGGAATTCCTGTTTCTGCATAATAATGCTCTTGTTATCTTTGTAGATCGTACTGCAATTAGGAAAAAAGCTACTCTAACTTGAGCACATGTTCCCAGCTAGAAGAAACACTGATGCTGATGATGTCATGTGTTTTGGTGTCCAATAAGCCTTAAAACTCATAAATGTAATATTTCCTACTTTGTATTCCATCCTCTCGCTGGTACCTGTACTGTAGCAACACACTCTCACCAATTACAATACTTGAGTCGAGTGCCATCGCTTTATTGTTAGCTCAACAAGTAATCTTCATCAGGTCCCCCCCAGGAAGTGTGCCAGGCTTTGAAGCAGATTGAACAGAACAACCAAACGGTGGAATTGTAAAGTCACATAATGCCCTCTGGCCCAAAAAGACTTTTTCCCATAGACTTACATGATTTCTGTAAATCAGTGGATAATTTCTTTTGGAGCGCCACAACCCCCCCTGGCAAATGACTCGCTTCACAATCAGAATTAGATCCATTCGCTCTGATTACATTTGTTAAGTCTAGAAGAGCGGCACGATTAAATTATTTAATCCCCATTCCAGTTAGCGGAGCACTAGTCTATATTGACGATGATTTATTCATTTAGGGGATTGCTCCGGTGCTGCCAGATGTCCCTCGTTTTCGTGCCGGATTTCCCTCACCATCCACTTTCTTTGTATTGGCATTTTAAACTCTGGTGGATTTCTGAGGACTATGGTTAACTGCTCCTCAGATCTCTGCAGGGTAAATCCAGACAGCTAGCTAGACTATCGGTCCAATCTGAGTTTTCTGTTGCACGACTAAAACAAATTTTGAACGTACACATGTTCCACCAAAACAAGTTCCTTCCTGAGGCTATTTTGCAGAAGCACCGTTATTGCGTTCAGCGCTTAGCGCCGCCAAAGACGATTGTTATTGCTTTAAAGAAATGTCAAAAAACCAGAGCACGATTTTCTCCAATGCCAGAATGCTGTGTGGACTAGCCAGTGAACATATATATGTGAACATATACATTTTTCTTATTTTATATACTACAACATATAATATATACTATATACTTATATATGTTACTACTATACCATGTCGTAGTAATATTTCATGTTTGCATTGATCCTTGAATCCTTGCAGTATACTCCCATACCCAAATAGTTGTGATACAATATGCTGGCCAATTTTGTTGACCTGTAAAATTTATCTTTACATTTTATAAAGTAATCAAACAGATTGCGATCAGTAATTCATATATGGTCATATGCACACAATAACCAGGAAAACAGGAAGCGATGCAGCAGTAGGGTTGTGGAGGGCTAGCAGAAACTTTACTGTCTAACTGGAGAGACAACAAAATCATTTCAAGGAATGAGATACTCATTCCTTCATTGTTATGACCAAATTACCAACCGGCTATGACCGCGGTGTAATCCGAATCGTGTCCTGCCTCCGGCAGGCTATACCCAGGCTCCACCCCTTGTCTAAACCAAACAGAGGGCTAGATTTATCAAGCCGTTTGCGCCTGTTTCCAGGCGCTAATTGGTCGCAAAGACGGATGTAACCGATGTGGGCTATTTACAAACAGGGCGCATTTGGGTAAAATCGCAGATTGTCTGCCACATGAGCGAGAAGAGACAAGTTGCGCTTTTAATATGCGTTCGTGGGAGGGTCGTGGGGAAAGTGGGAGTTCCACCCAAAAGGTGGGAGGATAAGCGCAAAGTGCACCTAATTATATATTCCGTGGTACAAAGACTGTCAGTAAGAGCGCGCCTCTATTCTGTGGGGGAAATTCTCCGCCTCTTAAAAGCAGGTCTAAACCAGCCGCAATCGAGTTTCCTCGTAGACCTTTATGCCGCTGGTGAAATGGCAACAGTAATTTGAGCAAGACGAAGACATAGGCGAGGCTGAAAATAGTTTAAACACAAGAATCACACTTTGTCAGTGAACACAACATCATTTAGCGTTACAGATCAAGCAGCCATGCAATATTAGAGTTACTGGAAGAAATCAAAGATGAAATTGAATCTCCCACTCAGCGTTCACATCCCATTCCAGCAGTTGTTAAACTCCTCGCTACATTACAAATATTGGCAACAGGATCATTTCAAACAGTCATAGCATCAGCAGTGGGAATATCGCAGTCTGCACTCAGCCGTATCATAGCACAAGTACCGCTTTGCTACAGCACAATTTACGGTGTAGTGGGTGGAGAAAGACACTGATTGCCTGCAGGGTGTCAGGGTTGATAAATACTACGCAAAATGTGGAAGCATAGCGTGCGCTATTACCGAACTTGCATAAACAGACGCAGCACAAACTGCGCTAGTGTTAGTAAATTAGGCCCAGAGTATTCCAGGAAGTGAGAACGCTGTTGTGTGCTACATGTGTACAATGTCCGCATCTGATTCTCCTGACATTATCCAGTTCGTTCGCACATCATTACTGTGTGCTCATGATGGAATGGTGAGCCAGGCCCAACCCCCAGCTCTGAAAATTAACAACTAATCCAATTCCAAGCAATTAAATGAAAACATAGGATTATTCCACTCAAGGTGTACTGCGCCAATCCCCTGCCGTCATAACTTGAGAGAAACAACCTTAGTCAAGTGTCTGGAAATGCTGACACATGCACAGTACAGACTCCACGCTCACACAGACAGCTACAGACAGACACTCTCATCAGCACATACACACACATTAGGAAATAAGCCATACAAAAAACAAACAAAGCACTTTGAAGCACATGCACACACTAATTTGATACGCGCGCACACACACATTTGTTCATTCAGCACTTTAAAGGAAACCATTAGTCGCTCAATCAGGCAGACCCCACAAGGGAGGGAGAGCTAATTAACGGCCGTATCGAAACGCCAAGCCCCACACTTTATCAAGGTTTCGGGAAACACGATGGGCCCCCACAAATACCATATTGTTCTCTCTCTCTGTCTGTCTGTCAGTCTCTCACTCTCTTTGTCTATCATGCCATTCATAGTTCCCAATGAAGAAAAATCATGTTGCAAAATGTATAATGAGATAGAATGAATATGCTCGAGCCCAACTGTCACAGATTGATGTTGGATGTTAAATTTTATTAAATGGCTAATTAAAGTTATCTTAGGCAGTATAGGTATACTGCATGTGAATTGGACAAAATAGGTTTAAGTGAATTACACAATATATAAATATATGAATTATAGGGAGTGAGGGACAAAGGGATAGGGAGGGAGCAAACCCTGTGATAAGTGGACAACTCGCTCTACCTCTTGAACCACAGCAGGCCCAAATGCTGCTTTTATTTTGAAAGGAAGGTTCATATATATATATATATATATATATATATATATATATATATATATATATATATATATATATATATAGTATCTCACAAAAGTGAGTACACCCCTCACATTTACTAAATATTTCATTATATCTTTTAATGGGACAACACTGAAGAAATTACACTTTGCTACAATGTAAAGTATTAAGTGCACAGCTTGTATAACAGGGTAAATGTGCAGTCCCCTCAAAATAACTCAACGCACAGCCATTAATGTCTAAACTGCTGACAACAAAAGTGAGTACACCCCTATATTAAATTCCCATAGAGGCAGGCAGATTTTTATTTTTAAAGGCCAGTTATTTCTTGGATCCAGGATACTATGCATCCTGATAAAGTTCCCTTGGCCTTTGGAATTAAAATAGCCCCCCCCCCACATCATCACATACCCTTCACCATACCTAGAGATTGGAATGGTTTTATTTCAGTTAGCCTAATTGCTGGTTTGATTTGAATTGAGAGATAATTTTATGGAAAGTACCCCATGCCAATCTCTAGGTACTTATGTGAGATACTGTATATATATATATATATATATATATATATATATATATATATATATATATATGCACATCCATAATTTATTATTACTAGAACCAAAGTCCCACCCTATACAGTACATGCCAGTAGAGTAGTAGATATCTATTTAGCTTAGAATGTGGACAGAAAGTCCCAGAAAGACCAATTTATAAACCCTCTATGATAAACTACACTGTGTTATGGAGAAGGCGCTGGACTTTGGCTCTCTATAGTTGCTGTTTGAAAAGTCACAATATTAATCATTTGTCAATTAATGTTATGCCATAGGACATGAGGTAGTGTGTTAAGCCAAACATGCATAAATGGAGCCAGTAGTACAGCCTGGCTGGATAAATTGACTGACTAGTTGTTCCTCACTCTAGTCATTGTTACGGGCACGTATTAACCTCGTCATGGCTTTAACCATCTGGCAGAGAGCTCGTCTGGAATGAAGAGCTAGCTAAAAAGCTTATTTCCCAATGCAATAAGCATTTACCTAGTGCAAATTCAGTGAAAAATCCAATCTTTCCTGTGACTATTTTATGTATTGTCTGTATAGAATGTCAATAAGCAGAGAATTTATAGGAAAATAGTTTATTTTCAATAAACAACCAAAGTACATTTACATTTCTGCAAAGTATGCCCTTAAAAATAGAGGAATGCACATAACAGTCTCCATATATAGTACCAAATGAATCATACACATATTCTTACATACCCTTTTTTCATAAGCTATTAAAATATTAATTGTTGGCATGATTTTATGAATCACATTTTAATGTTACACATGTGGCACAGTGAATAGGATTAACTGTATCTGTGGGATGATATCTTAGTGACTACCTTACCTATAGGCCAGTAAGCCTATCATTGGTGGGAATTTATATTTGCTAATAATATGTTGGAATTATGTTACGGCATTTTAATTATTATTTTTTTTTAAAGACTCAAAAATGTACAATATCTCTGTTGAAGATCTTTGCAATAGAGCATTTAATTTACTCTTTGTACCAACATGGATATCAAATTTTGATTCAAACTTGTTGTTTAGCCAGAGTATATTTTATAATGCACTGAGTCAGAAAAAGGAGCTTCTAATTAGGGTGCAGTAGTTATATGCAGAGGCCACTTGAATCTTTTTTTGGAGAAAGGAGTGTCTCTGCGGGAGTCCTTCATGCTGCCTCAGTATTCAGCTTTATATATTTAAAAACCAAACAGCAGAAGCCTCTTTGGCTTAAAGGGCCCGGTTGGACATCCATGCTTGTAAACGGAGACGATTCCAAGTGGCCAAGTATTGTCTGGACACAGTATAGTTATAGCTGTACACCTATCTCAGAAGCCCAGTGTGTTTAACAAACAGAGTGCTCATAAATCACTGGGTGCTTGTAATTATGTACTGTGTGCTACAAGGACTGTTTCCCTCTTGGGATAGACTGGAGAAAATTTGACAACCATCAATTGAGATTTGTGCATCTTACCAAACAACAACTCCTTCACAATGCTTGTAAGAGCCATGTTGTATTAAGGTATAGTTTTTGGTATTTTATTGTTTATTGCAAAAGTAAATTGTTTTATGACCTTTAAAATATGTAGGCTAGTCTAATATACATTAGAGTCTAGGTAATGTAGAATTGGCTTTGACGTGTTTTACCCAATGAAAACTCACGCTACGCTAGTTTGTCCAGCTATTGGACAATTTTTTGTTGGTTTTCTCTAAGTGAAGTTAGTGTAGAGATAGATAGATAGATAGATAGATAGATAGATAGATAGATAGATAGATAGATAGATAGATACTTTATTGATCCCCAAGGGGAAATTCAAGGTCCCAGTAGCTTAAAGACTTCACACACAACATACACATACATCATAAACAAGATGATAAAATAACAAAAAACAAATCAACAGAATAAACAAATCCACATGAATAATATGGACAATAAAAGAAAAAATACTAAATAAAAAATCCACATGAATGTACTAAGGGATGTATAAGCATGAGACGCTTGCAGTGACAGGGCAGGTAAGGTGCTCTATGGCAAGGTGCTCTACGAGAGTGTGTGTCATGGCGGTAGTGCAAATAAGTCCAATAGTGCAAGGAATATAGACATAGTAATATAAAAACCATACAGCAGTGCAAGGATACATTTTAAAAATAGACAGCATTAAATATGGCATTATATGGGAATAAAGTGGACAGTAGGATAGACACAAATCGACAGTCAATATTAGTATTAATGTATGTTAGGCTTCGATAAAGCAGGATGTGGAGAAAAACTTTTCTGACTGCCAATTGTAGATCGCTGATTTTAGACTGTATTTTTGCTTTTAGAAAAGTCAATTTCAGCACACGGTCAGTTTTGGGATATTCCAGCACTGTATATGGAGATTTTGGTTTATCTTCTTTTTTCTATCACATCCGTGGAATATAGTGTTTTTCACTTTCTTCTCGTTCTTTGGATAGCCTGGCATGTTGAAGTTGGACATGGTGATCGACATGAGTCAGAGCACTTTACACCCGGCAATCAGTGGCGAGGAAGGTTTTTAACAAGTTGCTACAACAATGCTCTTACCATAACCTCTGTGCAACATTGTCTGCATGCACATCTATCTTACATTGCAACTAACCTGTATACATTTGGATTTGTAATCAGACAGTTCTAACATGTTTCCACATTTTTTGGTCTTACAAATGTTACCCTTACATCAACACCATATACACACTGAATATACATACCAAAATCAAGTATGTGGCCTATATTTGGTTGAGGGCCTCCGAGTAGCCACTAAGATTGTTGCTTTCGCCTTAAAGCCCGCTCAAACCAGGATTTACAACGGTGGAATTTTGCAGCGAAATCATGTCATTCCAATGGAATTGCTGCAATCAGAGGATCCGCTCGAGGAAATGGTCACGAAGAGTTCAACTTTGGTGAACTTTGACCTGTGAATTTGTGCCTTTTACCTATAGAGTCCAAAATGGAGAAATCCATGGTAACTTATTAGCTGTGTTGCACCATGCACTTTTATTTTACCTCCTCTATCGGGGTAAAAACTGTTCTACAAAAAAAGAGGAATTGTTTTGCAGACAGGACGAATATGACACAGTAAACAGAACAGTAGAGAGAAAATATAGGAAAGCTCTGGGAGCTATTGTGTCTGACTAGTGCGACTAGTGCTAGCGAGTTCACCAAGCTTCCAGTCCCACCTATTTCTCTAGGACGGGCTAATGTCACTTTGTGGTTGACATGAACTACATACTGAATCCAGCACTCCTCCATGGGCAAACCTCTGAAAAAGAAGGACCCGAGTCAAGCACTTGGCTCTATCATCGGTGCAGGCTACTGCTGTGCTTTGAAAGCTTTTATCAGAATATACTTCTCTTGAAGTTACTAAAATGGTAGAAGCTGAGCCACCTGCTGCCTGCCATGATTCAGAGTCCTCTGGAAACGAGTCAGAGCTACCTAGCCTAACCAAAGATGGTTCCCCTGGGAAATACACAACAATCAGAAAATGGCCACCAGCAGTAGAGTGGGCCCATAAATGACAAAACAGTGGAAGAGATCAAGTATTGTGATTCCCAAAAGTAGTTTGACTTAACTCAAGTGGGCATGTATGCACAGAAGGAGCACAGGCCAAGAGAATAGTTCATAACATGTTATGTAAAAAGACATAATGATATCAACAGATTATAAAGGTTTTTACAATCCATTGCAAATTAATCTCTCCTGGTGCCAGTTTGGTGTGATGGCTTGTATCGTCTGGCTGAGCAATTGTTCTGATTATTTGTAGGAAAAAAAGACATCATAGAAACACAGCCACTGACTCAGTGGATCTTTAAATTATCGAATTGACTTGGCCCACATTTCCCACCTTTTCTTCCCAATGGACTCCTTAATTATATGTGACAGCACCGACAAGATCTCTCTGTATGCTTCACAGTTCATTTGGCTACCATTATCAGTAACATCAGTAGAATCCAGTGAGCCAGGTCCAGAGGCAGCCATGCATGCTGCAATCATGACGCTGCCTCCCACAGGTGAGAAGATGCGCTCTGCTGTTTCTGTCCTGCTTTGTATCGTGCTCTGTTCTTGTTGCAGATGAAAAGGCCTGCAACCAGCTGTGTATCTTTGTACTTCTCTGGTATTATCATCTTCCAATGATGAATTATGACTGTTTCACTGTTGGAATTGTTGGATTGGCTGCAATTTCGGTGGCTGATTGCAGTTTTTTCATTCAAAGCTGTAATATGTTTTTCTTTCATCAATTGCTGTCATCTTTCTTGGATTCCTGGGCATTGATGGTTGCACTCCAGCAGTTCTTTCATTTCCACGACATTCAATATGATTGATTTTTTAGTCCAGCTGCTCTGCAAAATCCGTAATTGGAGTGTTTTTGGAAACACGTAATCTTTAAAATGACTTTCTTCCCCATCAAAGACAGCTACTACCATTGGTCCCAGTATTTATGATCACCTAAAAACAACACTGTTCCAGTGTGGTTGTTTTGCCAGCATGCCAACATATTATATTGAGATGTCATGCTATTGTATAGAAAAGGCATTTTTTTCCTTGTAATATAGGAAATGTTAAACATCCAATTTTCTCACAATAAAATTGGGTTTGCAAAAGTCATTTGAAATATGAATTGTATAAAAAGAAAAATGTTAAAACAGTAGAATGGACTTATACTTATATGTATGTGTATGTGGGTGAGAACTGGTGTAAGGACCCAAAGGTCCATATGGGGACAGATTTCCTGACCCTTGTATCCCCCCACCCATCACTTCCCTGCCCTTCTCATTTGCCCCAACATGACAGACGGACGCTTCAAAGTGGGAGGAAGCTCATAATGAATACTTATCAGATTATCCTTGATGAGTGTAATTTGTCACTGACAAACTTCTGTGACACGATGGGGCAGGATGGGAGGGAGGAGGAAGGGAAGGAAGAGAAAGAGAGAAAGGAAGTGAGGTAATGGAGTGGGATGGGAGAAAAACGTGCTCTGGGTTTTTGGCATTTCTTTAAAGCAATCACAACAGTCATGGGTGGAGCTTAGCGCAGATCGAAGCCACGTGCCGCTGCAAAATAGCTTCGGGGAAGGAACTTGTTTTGGTGGAACATGTGTACGTTCAAAAGTTGTTTTATTCGTGCGAGAGAAAACTCAGATTGGACAGACAGAAACCAGTGTTTAAAATTCCAACACAAAGAAAGCGGAAGGTAACGGATATCCGGCCGAACGAAGGATATCCGGCCGAACGAAGGACATCCGGCAGAATTTCCAGAGGCAATGAAGCAAACCCGGAAGTGGAATGTCGTGGATATAGACTAAAGTAAGTTAGTCTCCCAGTCCTATGCCACATATTGTAGGACAGGTCTTGCTTGTGATGTTCACAGAGTAGAGGTCATAGTTCAGCCTTCCTCTGACTCACCCTTTCAGCGATATAAGCTTACAACAGCAAACTCATCCTCATCCAGGGTGTCTCCTTCTCTCTCCGTCATTGGACTCGGATGTTAAGGGCTCCTCGAAACGTTTGCAACGGGGTCAGCCATATGTTCCTACAGCCCAATGGTCCCACAGCCCTATATTCCCAGATTTCTAAGAATTTTCTTAAAATTAGGCCCTATGTTCCCGCAGCCCTATGTTCCCACATTTCAAAGATTTTTCTTAAAATTAGGCCCTATGTTAGGGTTAGGTTTTTGGGTTAAAACCTAACGCCTGGGATAGGCGTTACGGGGCCACTGGCACAAGGGGATATACACTCACCTAAAGGATTATTAGGAACACCATACTAATACTGTGTTTGACCCTATCCTATCAATATGGGCCAACAAGAATGCTTCCAGCACCTTGTTGGATCAATGACATAAAGAATTAAGGCAGTTCTGAAGGCGAAAGGGATCCCCCACACCATTACACCCCCACCACAACCAGCCTGCCCAGTGGTAACAAGGCATGACTGATCCATGTTCTCATTCTGTTTACGCCAAATTCTTACTCTACCATCTGAATGTCTCAACAGAAATCGAGACTCATCAGACCTGGCAACATTTTTGTCCAATTTTGGTGTGCTTGTGCAAATTGTAGCCCCTTTTTCCTATTTTTAGTGGAGATGAGTGGTCCCCGGGGGGTCTTCTGCTGGTGTAGCCCATCCGCCTCAAGGTTGTGCGTGTTGTGGCTTCACAAATGCTTTGCTGCATACCTCGGTTGTAACAAGTGTTTATTTGAGTCAAAGTTGATCTTCTATCAGCTGGAATCAGTCGGCCCATTCTCCTCTGACCTCTAGCATCAACAAGGCATTTTCGCCACCCAGGCCTGCAGCATACTGGATGTTTTTCCTTTTTCAGACCATTCTTTGTAAACCCTAGAAATGGTTGTGTGTGAAAATCCCAGTAACTGAGCAGATTGTGAAATACTCAAAGCAGCCCGTCTGGCACCAGCAACCATGCAAAGCTCAAAGTTGCTTAGATCACCTTTCTTTCCCATTCTGACGTTCAGTTTGGAGATCAGGAGACTATCTAGACCTGGACCACACCCCTAAATGCATTGAAGCAGCTGCCATGTGATTGGTTGATTAGATAATTTCATTAATGTGAAATTTAACAGGTGTTCCTAATAATCCTTTAGGTGAGTGTATTTTGTGTAAATAAAAACACTTAAAGAACCTCTTTAAAAAAAAACATGTTCGGTTAAGTAAAAACGGTTTAGAAGAGTACCAGAAATTAAAAGTAAGTTAAAAGGACCACTGGACAGGACAGACAGCGGGAAATTAAAACTTTAAATAAAAGGTTACCTCCACACAAGCCCTGGCATCTCTCCCGTAGACATTTATAAAATCAATAAAATATGTATATAGAATTATTTAAATAAGTAGCCCGGTATCCTAATACTAAAAAATACCATTTCGGCCTACTCAGTCTACTCCAAGGTGCTGGAAAGGAGGGTTCGGGCCGATAGTCGAACCTCAGATTGAAGAGGAACAATGTGGATTCCGTCCTGGTTGTGGAACAACGGACCAGATCTTTACTCTCGCAAGGATCCTGGAGGGAGCCTGGGAGTATGCCCATCCGGTCAACTTCAAAATAAATATGTAAAAGGATAGTGATTTAATAAAATTAATTTTTATTTTATTTATAGTATCAAATCATAACAAGAGTTATCTCGAGACACTTTACAGATAGAGTAGGTCTAGACCGCACTCTATAATTTCCAAAGCCCCAACAATTACAGTAATTCCCTCAAGAGCAAGCATTAGCAGTGGCTGTTGCGACAGTGGCGAGGAAAATCTCCCTTTTAGGAAGAAACCTCGGCAGACCTAGACTCTTGGTAGGCGGTGTCTGACGGTGCCGGTTGGGAGGGTGATGAACAGTGGCAATAATAGTCATAATAAAGGAACAGTGACTTCAAAGGTTGTCGTTGTAGTTAATGTCATAGCTGGGCACATCCAACACATTCTCACACCCAACTCGTAAAATAAGGACGTTCGGTCAGGAGCCTTTCTCGTTCTTATTTGACGTTAAAAGTCTCCTTTAGCGTCTCATGTAAACGTGCTTGGTCGCTACTATTGCCGTCCCTTTTTCGGATTGCAACACATTCTCACACCCAACTCGTAAAATAAGGACGTTCGGTCAGGAGCCTTTCTCGTTCTTATTTGACGTTAAAAGTCTCCTTTAGCGTCTCATGTAAACGTGCTTGGTCGCCACTATTGCCGTCCCTTTTTCGGAGAAAAACAACGGGGAAAGGACGCCTCAAAAGCCGGGAAACACACCGCGGGTGAAGCGCGACAATAACGGAATCGCGTAGGTTAGGTTTAGGAGAAAAACAACGGGGAAAGGACGCCTCAAAAGCCGGGAAACACACCGCGGGTGAAGCGCGACAATAACGGAATCTCGGAGGTTGGGTTTAGGAGAAAAACAACAGGGAAAGGACGCCTCAAAAGCCGGGAAACACATGCCGTAGACGGGGGAAACAAAAGAAAAACAACGGGGAAAGGACGCCTCAAAAGCCGGGAAACACACGCCGTAGACGGGGGAAACAAAAGAAAACAACGGGGAAAGGACGCCTCAAAAGCCGGGAAACACACCGGAGACGGGGAAAGAAAACGCCATAGACCGGGGAAACAAAAGAAAAACAACGGGGAAAGGACGCCTCAAAAGCCGGGAAACACACGCCGGAGACGGGGAAACAAAACGCCACACGCGGGGCGCAAACCCTAGTCTCCTGAGTGAAAGTCCGGTGTTTTACCCATCCGCCACCCCAACCACCGTCCTTACCCAGCAATTTCCCCTTACATACCACTCGCTAAGTCTCATCCAACTGCGGCTCTCCCCAGTACGTTACACAAATACGCCGAAGGGTGCCTTTTACGTCGCATCAGACGCCGAAGGACACTGACCAAACGTACTTATTTTACGAGTTCGGAATGAGAACGGGTTGGCACATCATGTCATACTGAGTAGTGCAGTCTCCAATACCGGATCCTGACTACTCTGTGCGTCTGAACATCACAGCAGGGCGTTGCGGATGTAACGTGGCACTGCAGAGCATGGGTGGATGCGGCGTACGCAGCAGGATGCAGCAGGACGCAGCAGGACTAGGTTGCTGGGTTAGTAACAAGCATTTGTGGGACAAGGATGCACACAAAAGGAAACAAATGAAAACAGAGATGAGAGATCAGTTCTAGATCAGTCTAGAACTATAACAGCATCACTAAGAGAGACAGGCAGTTTAAATCAAACACATTTGTATTTATTATTTATTATGGTTAGGGTTAGGGTTAGATTCCATCTGTAGTCCATTGCAACTGGATAATAGGTTGGGTGTAATTGGCTACCAAATTGGGAGAAAGGGGGATAAAATCTGATACAAATTTATGAAAAAGGAAATGTGGGAAGATAAGGCCTAATTTTGAAAAAAAGCTTAGAAATGTGGGAACTAAGGTAAGGGTACTTTATTCATTCTCTGCATTTAACCCATCCATGAAGGGAGCAGTGGGCAGCCAATCACAGCGCCCGGGGACCAACTCCAGATCTGTGCCTTGATCAAGGGTACTGACTACAGAACCTAGTGCATATTTTTGATAGTGGGGGAAACCAGAGCACCTGGAGGAAACCCACGCAAACATGGGGAGAACATACAAACTCCATACAGAAAGTCCCAAAACAACCTGGATTCAAACCTAGAACCTTCTTGCTGTGAGTCCACAGTGATAACCATTGGGCCACCATGCTGCCCTACTACGGGAACATAGGTCCTAATTTTGAAAAAAATAGGGCTGTGGGAACATAGGCACGCTTCCTTTGCAACATGCTGGCTGATTAGGCTGCTGTTAAAACCAGGCCATAGCCGAAGCAGCAGAGAAAGTAAACGTAGAGAAACATGAAAAGACTGAGAGGGGGGTGGGGGGGTCATTCACTAATAAACAGGCGACGTGCAGAGCAGCGAGTACGTCTGGGGAGAGAAAGCTTGTATAAGAGAGCCACTAAATACATGTATTAAAGAGTGTGTCACTCAGTGTAAGAAAGAGCGAAAGACGTACAAAGGGTGAGAATATGAGACAAAGAGAGAAACGGCAGAGAAGAAAATTGTCACGACATAAAACAGAAAGCTTGATCAATGCATCCCTCAGTCACCTCGTTAATAAAGACCAGCGCTTTTATTAGACGCAGAGCCTTGCAATATTTATACCATGAATATTTCAGAGTCCCCGGCAGGAGCCCAGACACAGCCTTTCTGCAGTTAAGACAGAGTCGCAGATTTCCCTTCCTACACAGACGGCCAGAGGAAAATAGTTAAGGTCCTTAATCATACTTTCTTATTGCAGTGAAGAGCATGAAAAAAGTTCAAAAGAATTATTTCTGAGTGGAACTATTCTGCGCTGTCATCGTACTAAGGCCGGGGAAACGCTTGTTTTGGTGGAACGTGTACGTTCAAAGGTTGTTTTAGTCGTGACATAAAAACAGAAACTCTCACAACAAAACTACCAATACGCTCATTGACAGTCATTAAGTTGTTTCCTGTATATAAGTAGTTTAATTTAAAAGAAATATAGACACTTTATGATCCATTTCTTTGTAAAAGGGCCGCACACACCTCACGAATATGTCAGTCCTATTTTTACGCTTGTAGAGCGGATCTCTGCTGTCCATACGCACCACTCAGTCCCTCCAGAAAAACGTGATTATGCGATCGCATAATTCAATGCATAATAAGTCTGCATATCTATGCGGGGGCCGCATTTTTTCAAATACGCCGCACTGTCGCCGCATAAATTGCCGATTTCCGCGCAAAATATGCGGTGCTTGCACGATTTCATAATCCCCGCATTTTCGTTGCAAAAAATCTTAGCAGAAAGTTGAAAAATGTTGCGTTTACTTCACACAAGAGCAGCCATTTTCCCCTGTTGCCATGGAAACGTTATGAAGTGACGTAATTACGTGACGTGAACATCATCGAAAAGCACGGTGTTGGGGAATCACTTTTTTTTTCTCTTTTTCATCAAACCGCAGTTTTTGCAAGTTCCCGCAAGTTTTGAAAGTTCCCGCAATTTCATCACATAAAATTGCATAAATAACCCGCATATTCCATCGCAGTTTTTAAGAAAATGTGCCGAATAATCAAGGATTTTTGCCCGCAACAATCACAAAAAAACTCAGCATTTTTCTGGAAGGAGTGACCGCTTGCTCTCGTGCCCGGTGTAGCCCATTTAATGAATTACAGTGGAAGCGTATTGTTGGAGCATCCGCTCCGCATACGTTGCGTGTGAAATGTAGTGGGCTCGTAATAGAGAGAGAGGACACCAACACTTACAGTAGCATAATGCACCACTAATAAACTTCAGAGTTCACAGTCTACAATTCTGACTGTGTAGGAAGTGTGAGAGAAATCTGCCTTTTGCGGAGACGTGATTAGGGGGCTTAGTCAGACATAAGGACAACATGTTAAATTGCCAACACACACACACACACATATACATATACATATATATATATATATATATATATATATATATATATATATATATAGTGTGTCTGAAAGTGCCTTTCTCACACTCAACTTGAAGCTCTGTGTCACATTGTGGCTGCTCATAGTGTTTAACAGATGACCAATCTTCCTGTCAGTGTCTGCCGTGCTGGCAGAACACTAATGATTGCTCCTTGTTCTGACCACGGCCCCGGCTATCACTCTCATCATACACAGCCTCGTCCTGGAGGCTTCTGTACAGCAGAGGACAAGGTATTGGTCTGCCATTCTCTGGGGGCTTATTTAGCCTTCAGCGGCTTTACTGTATGTCCTCCTTCAGTTTCTATACAGACCTTCTGAGTAGGGCTGCACAACATGAGGAAAATATCTAATTGTGATAATTTTTTTTATTTGTTTGACATTTCAGGCCTTTATTATATAGGACAGATGAAGATGTGAAAGGGGAGAGACGGGGGGATTGACATGCAGCAAATGGTTGGAGTTGAACCTGCGGCAGCTGCGACAAGGACTGAGCCTTTGTCCATGGGCTGCACGCTCAACCAGTTGAGCTATCCAGGCGCCCCTAATTGCGATTATTTTGACTGATATTGCGACTGCAATTTGTGTCATTACTCTCATTTTCATTGAAAAATATTAAAATCAAAACAAATAAATTGATTATAGTGTGATTTTTGTGAGGATCTGTGCCAAGCAAAGATTGTTTTCTTTAGTCGGTAGGATACGATTTGTAGGCTGGGACTTTTATGCAGCACCACAATATCCCGAATGGTCTGACGCATATTTTGCCTTTAATATTGCTGACTTATTATCTGACTGTGCGAGGCCCTTGGTATTACTCTCTTGTCATCGAGCCCTAAAGAGGCTTTTGAACAGCAGAGAGGACAAACACTTCATCATGTCCTTTAACATGCCTCACGGGTCATCAAGCAGATCTTGTAGGTGTCGGTCTGTTGTCCTGCGAGCCGTGTTTAACCTTTAGCTGCTTTTAGTCCTCCTACAGTTTCTGTGCAAGCCATCAGGTTATTATTAGGGCTGTCAATCAATCAAAATGTTCAATCGCGATTAATCACATCATTGTCCACAGTTAGCAATTAATGCTTGCTTCATGATTTCCCAAATCACAGATCGCCCGTCTGTTAATCACGCGTCAAAATAATTACTGCCGTTAAAGGAATTTGCGTTATTATTATCGCGCTAATTTTGAAAAATGTGATGGAATATGCGGGATATTTATGCAATTTTATGCGATTAAATTGCAGGAACTTGCAAAAATTGCGGGAACTTTTTGCGGGAAAAAGAGAAAAAAAAAGTGATTCCCCCAAAACCCTGCTTTTCGATGATGTTCACGTCGCGTAATTACGTCACTTCATAACATTGCCATGGCAACAGGGGGAAATGGCTGCTCGTGTGAAGTAAACGCAACATTTTTCAACTTTCTGCTAAGATATATGTGACTTTTTTGCAACGTAAAAGCGGGGATTATGAAATCATGCAAGCCCCGCATATTTTGCGCGGAAATCGGCAATTTATGCGGCGAAAATGCCCGGCATAAATGTGCGGACTTTGGCTGATTATGCATTGAATTATGCAATTGCATAATCACATTTTTCTGGAGGGACTGGTGTTATAGGTTTTCTCTTTCCCTGGGTATAGCCTACTGATGACCACCATATAAAGTCACAAACTGAGGGTACTTTCATGACCGGTTGACTTGAGATTTGGTTTGAATCAGCCATTAAAGGGATAAGCCAGCGTTTGTTGAAATAGGGCTTATCACGGTCCCCCCTAGCTGTAGATAGGTGGGCCGACGCATTTTTTATGCATGCATCGTTTTAGTCCGGTGCAACACCTGCAGCGCCGCCGCTAGTTAGCTTAGCGTAATGAATGGAATCCTATGTTGCCGGTTAGCATGCTGTGAGTAAAAGTGAGCCAACAAAAGACAAAAAAACAACCTAATTACTTGCACTGAGACAAAAAGTGCGTTGGCCCACCTATCTACAGCCAGGGTAGACCGTGATAAGCTCTATTTCAACAAACGGTGGCGTATTCCTTTAAGTTGATACATTGTGGCATTTTTCCAAAGGTTTGGATCAGGTTCACAGACGTAAACTCCAGACTCCAAAAAAATTTACAGATAGACATGGATACCATCTGGTAGTGTACAGTTAAAGCTATAGTGCGTAGTTTGTGTCGCCCCCATGAGGAATTCTAAGTAATGACAACACCACTGTTGTTGCATCCATATGTCACGAGCCTTCCGTAATCGCCCCCCCCCCACATAGTTACTTGTAACCAAGAGGGACATGGAGGATTATAATAACATGATCTCCACTCGAGTTTCTGTACGCGAAAATCGCTGGACGACACCATGTTCTAAACATAACCATGCTGAGAAATACAGAGTTTTTTATCAACTCATTTGGCAATGGCTTGAATGTAACGGATGTTCATTAATATAAATAAAAGTTACGCACTGTAAAATGAGATTAGTGAAATTAATGGGCAATATTGTCTTGCGTGCGATGCTTGTGTCCAGGCTTCAAAATTAACATTTTCGTCTACCAGCCAAATGGCTAATGAATGTTCAAATATTACCAGCCATTCAATAGATTACCATTGGGTTTTTTGGCTGGTGAGTGAAGCAAATCTACCAGCCACTTGCATATTTCACCAGCATTTGGCTGGTAAACGGTGCTAATTTAGAACCCTGCTTGTGTCCCTGTTAATTTGCTACCATTTTTCATTTGATTGTGTTTCATATAAAAAAAAAGTGACCTCATAACTATTCATTATTCTTTTAACAGGGGGGCGAGACAGCTTGTTGAAAATGTCTTTGACAGTTTCTTTTTACAGTCACTACAGGGTGGAGAGTCTTTAGAAAGGTCACAGAGTGTTGTATCGACATGGCTCAAGATATAACCACGGAAGGGGTGGCTTTCCTCTAAACTAACTTTTGTGGCATTGACAGAGTCCAACCAGAAAGGGCCAAGTACATACACAGCAACATGAGAGATTGCTCAGTGCTGATTCAGTAATGCGACTTGGCACTGAGGTGTGGAACAGCCTGAGGGACTATTTTCAGACAGGCGCAGGGAGGGTGGTCTTTCAGGACATTGTCCTCCAGTATGGCACCTTAGAGTGACACAGCAAAGTACTGTAGTTTTCTGTTCAGGGGAGAACTGTATTGCTACCTAGTACACATGCAGTCCAATTTTCCCTTCAAGTATCTTTTTGGAGAAAAATTAATATTATTATTATAATTTTTATATTATCTGTGTAAAAGTATCACATATACGTATATATTTGTTGAAGCAAGTGTAACCCGCACAGCTCCAAATCTTAAACAGTGTATCAGGTGCACAACAGTGGCAATTCTTTTTTCTATTAACTCTTGAAAGTGTTTTTAACGTAAGGATGTAACGATGCATCGTGAATCGGTTAAAAATCAATGGGTAGTGATTACAACCGGTTGAGATATAAAATGAATCGCCATGCAATTTTTAAATGGCCTAGGGTACTACTATTGGCTAGTAAGTTAGCTGGCTTAAACACAGTTACAATGCTGACAGCTAAACAATGTAAAGTGTAATGGAACAGCGAGACGTGAGTAACTTGGGGTGACTAGCTTCACCCTGGATACTGCTGCTGACGGGCTTGTCGGAGACACAACCGACTTCCTGACTTACCCCGCGTGTGTGGTTGCCTACCCCGCCCTGATTACTTTCACCTGTCCCTCATTATCCTGACCTTTTCTCCCAAGTGTATTTATTCTGTGTGCTCCTTGTTCTCTGTTCCAGTTCATCATAGTTCCATCTTTGTTTAAAGCGCCCATATTATGCTCGTTTTCAGGTTCATAACTGTATTTTAAGGTTTTACCAGAATAGGTTTACATGGTTTAATTTTCAAAAAACACCATATTGTTGTTGTACTGCACAGCTCTCTCTCACTGCTGTAGATCCTCTTTTCACCTGGTTTCTGTTTTAGCTACAGAGTGAGACCTCTTTTCATCTTCTTCTTCTGTACTATCTTTGATTGCACTCGCACATGCTCAGTAGCTCAGATGTAGAGCATGTCAGCTTGCTAACTCTAGAGACAGTAAAAGAAAGCCTGTTTCTCCAACTTTGGTCAGTTACAAGGCAGGATTAGCTGGGAGACTTCTAAATGAGGGCGCACATGTAAGTAGTTCTTTTGTAGATTATGGTGAACTTGTGTGTGTTGTAGCAGTGCTTTGCTATTGAGAACGACGTAGCATGCTAGCGTTAGCGTTAGCCGGCTAAAGCTAGCATTAGCCGGCTAACGCTAACGCTACGAGCTAACGGTTGTGGTTAGCCAGCTCATATACGTGTGTGTTGGCAATTTAACATGTTGTCCTTATGTCTGACTAAGCCCCCTAATCACGTCTCCGCAAGAGGCCGATTTTGAACAGCTCACTAGGAGACTGAAGGCAGGACACATTCAGAAACCTGTATCTCACTCAAAACAGCATGGATGGATTTTTTTCAAAGTTTGTATGTGTGTGGAAGCACCAGAGACACAAAAGAACACTCCAAATCCCAGAAAAAGTGTTTTTTTCATAATATGGGCACTTTAATGTTCCAGCTATTATCTCTAGTGAAACTTCTCTTGCTTCTGTATTTTTTGACCACGTTTTAACCTAGTGGATTTGGATACATCTGCTTGCTCATGGACTGAATTCCTCTGCACCGAACACTAGGGTCGGGTACCGTACTTTGTACTTTTTTGGGATCGGACCGAATTACGTCGGTATTACTGAGGACCGACTCAGGTTAAATGAAACAGTGCCAAATTTCGGAACCTGAGAGCACATAAGCGTGAGCATATCTGTCCTCTCTGCAGGTTGACAGAGAGCGGATCTCCGTCACACACAAACGCATAGCTTTGGTGCGGACGGAGCGAAACAACGTTGACTCTGCAGATTGTTGAAGTCACAGTGAGTCACGGCAATGCCGGTAATGTGAATGACTGATATCCTACTTCCTTTTTCGGTACAGTTATGTTCTTATTTGTTGCTAATAAGCCACTGATGAGGATGTGACTGGGAAATAAAGATGCTTACGTCCTGCAGCATCTACAGCCTATATGTGGTCGGATAGTAACATTACATGTTCTGATGTCTTAACTGTGGAAGTAGGGCATCGCTAAAGCATGTATTAGTATAGCCTATATATGTAAGGGTTAATGACCGACAAGGTGTCCATTGACAGGTATTAATGGACGGCGAGGCGAGAACCGTCTGACGCACAGCCTCCGCCGAAGTCCATTAATACCTGACAATGGACACCTCGAAGGGCATTAACCTGCTTATACCATGGTCACAAATATATATATATATATATTTTTTTTTTAAACCTTAATTCAAATTTGAATACATTTTACAATCGAAATCTAAAGTTTTTCCAAACAATAACTCTGTTTCCCTGGTTACACCTGAGGGCTTGACTAATACCTGGAACAATAATTCCCATCCCATAAGGTTCTTATGCAATGGAAACGTTGGTCATTGCTCCAGGGATTACAACGTACCTTAGATACGACTTGGCACCCTTAGACTCTGCTCGGCTCGTAGAACCCACTTCCCTCAAAGTCAGCCTGACAAGTTTTCTCTGTTCAAACAAAGCTGAGGTCAAGAAATAAATTTGACAACTTAACTCAACTTAACCATTAATTAAGACTCTTTTTATTACCATTGCCAAGGAGGTCATTTTTTTTGACAGAATGAGCTGCCCTCCCATTAACCACATTTATCGAGGAGGTAGGCCATTCTGATATACGTTTTCTGCCCTACAGAATAAGCGACCCTCCTTTTAACCATATTTATCAAGGAGGTAGACCATTCTGATAGACGTTTCCTGCCTGACACAATTAGCTACCCTACTTTTAACCACATTTATCGAAGAGGTAAACCATTCTGATAGACGTTTCCTGCTCTACAGAATGAGCTACCCTCCTTTTAACCATATTTATCAAGGAGGTAGACCATTCTGATAGACGTTTCCTGCCTGACAGAATTAGCTACACTCCTTTTAACCACATTTAGACCATTCTGATATACGTTTTCTGCGCTACCCTCCTTTTAAACACATTTATCAAGGAGGTAGACCATTCTGATAAATGTCTCCTGCCTATATAGTCTTCGTCACACACACTGCATGCGGCCTCAAACACCTCAATCTATGTACGCTCACAAAGGCATTAACCGACCACACGGCTGTGGAGAACCTCCCGCAGCAGGGATCTGGTGATGGGGAGCAGGGGAATGGAACAGAAACACTCCTAGCAAATGGTGCATGCAGTCAAACCTGAACATGATGGGAAAAGTGATATTTATACATGTCAGACATAGAACATACTCTTAATGATACAGTAATGCAAGGGTGCATCTTTAAAACAGAATCAGTCTCAACTTGTAGGAGCAAAGTAGATGGATTTTTGGCAGGAGAGTGGTAAAGGGCTTAACTCTACATGAGCTGATGTTGGCATTGAATGAAATATCCGCTATCAACAAATCAATGTCGTACAACTCTGACCTGATGCAGTTTGTTGCATCAGTACATCATACATATATAAGCCATTGGATGCCGATTTAAGCGGTATAAAACATTCCTTTAACCCTGCTAGTAATGTAGGAAGGCAACGTGCACACTCACGGTAATGTCAAATATAGACAGTAAGTTTAGAGGAGTAGTCACCACAACTAATGCAAGATATTACTACCTCCAACTGGCCTCTAGGGCAGGCACTTTAAAAACAATACTTGGCAGGTAAATGGATGAACCATCTGTCTATCACGTCCGCCATTGTTGTTTTGAACGAACAGTAGCAGACGTCACACACACCTAAGCCACGCTAGCACATAGCTGCCAGTAACTCCTCACTGGTAGTCCAGACGCATCAGTTGAAGCCTGACAAGATGGATTTTTGTGTGTTATGAGATCTCGCGATTCCCCGCGTGATCTTGTGGAATCGTTGGAATCCAGCTGCCGTGCAAGGTAATCACTTCTCTGCGTAGAAAGCAAAACTGTTACTGAAGTAATGAACTGTTTTATTTTCATGGACATGTGGCCGTCCAGCATTTGCATGTTTTTATTTTATTAATAAAAAATTTCAATGGAATGAAGGCAGCCTTGAATCGCAGTATATGGTATTGTTACAAATGTATCTGTATCTTTCTTCTTTTTATCTTTTGTTGCTTAAAGTGATTATATGTAACATCTGATGATCATAAATGACCTGTAACAGCAAACGAGACTAACAGTGAAAAGAACCCTATTTTTATATATTGTTTTTATTAATGCCTCTGCCCGGGTCCCATTTTTCCCGCAAAGTCACAAAATTATTTTCAGCAGGTAGACAGCACTACAGAGAACACATTCTTTTATAGGACAGCTGAAGACACGAAAGGGGAAAGAGAGGGGGATTATCATGCATCAAAGGGCCGCAGGTCAGAATTGAACCCGGGGCAGCTACTTAGAGGAGTAAACCTCTATACATGGGCGCCCGCTCTACCAACTGAGCTATCCAGGCACCCACAGAGCACACATTCTGATGGGTCACAGATTTCTTTGTAACACCGGAAAAGCCTGTGTTAGTGAGTATCCAGCCAGGTAAAGGGTAGCAGGAGATTTCTTTATATAGGCCTAATTGTATTTTTATTATATTTTAAAAGTTATCTGCTGTAGTTAAGGCTGATACTGGGGCAGGAAGAAGACCCAGTAGGGTCGAAACGTTGCACTTATATTAAATATGGGAGTTTAAGCAGTGTTGCGGACATTACATTTTTTTCATTTTATGTATTTTCATTTGTCCTGCACCTGCCAGAAGGTGGGATGTGCACACAATTACTTTTATAAAATTTGATACTGGGGCAGGGCCATCACAGAAAAGAAGGATAAAACAAAGAACAACTAAAAGCTAAAAGGGAAAGTGACAGACAACATCGCTTTCAACAGATAGAGACAATTATGGGATTGTAAATGATTCAAAACCGAACCTGAATTGGCCCTCAGGTATGTTAATATGTCTTTTTCATTCATAAAATAACTTTACAATGCGCGATGTGGTTGCATGTCAGTAGACAACATTTAATTACGTCCCCCTTCCATTTAGCACAGAGGTTTTATTTGTTTGGTCTGTGTTTGTGTTGGCTTACAATTTTCCTTTCCCTTGTCCTCCTGTACTTTTGTAAAGCATCCGTGGGTTTCATGAAATGGGCTATATAAATCTAAGTTATTACTACGTTGGTTGCTACAACAATCTCTTATTGCTTTGACTCGTGACACAGTGACAGTGATAACGTTACCCGGTTTTGCTCACAGTACATCTAAGATAGGTTAAGTTATCGTATGCAACTTGAAGTGCAATGATGCTTCTGTAACGTATTCTCTTATTGTAAATTAATGATTTTCTGTCAGAGCAACATATTCATCGTGACTATATGACCTCCTGGTAACACAAACTCAGTAATATACAGTGGGCAATAAAGCACCGTAAAGAAAAGACCTTTACCACAGCAGGTGTGGTAAAAACACTACCGCTTTTGTCGCTAGAATCAACATAAACTGAAAGTTACATATAGCCACGTTAAGGAATAATTGAATTACACATGTATTACAGTGTTAAAAGAGGCACATTCAATATCTCTGTTTATATAACCTTGAACATGCTATATCCTTTACATTAAAGCGACTGCATTACATTATGCCATATTGGAAGTGTTACGTAAATGTTACAAGGTCTGACCTCGTAAGACTGCTGTCCCAGGTTTTTCAGAGCGACTCAAGGGCTTATTCAAAGCATACAAAATTGAGGCATGTTTGAAAAAGATTTTTTTTTCTTTTACTTCTGAAGATCTTCTGAAGAGTAGATCCGCATCCCTTTTATCCTGTCCAGGGTCACAGTAGATGCTTTAAGATGTAATTGTGCAACATTAAGTTTTGTTTTCCTTGTCAGAGATAGGAAATGTGTGTGGGTGAGGAGCCTCAGTGCTTCCACTTACTTTCTAAGGGAATGGACCCATTAAGGTCAAACTGCTTCCATGACTTCCCCAATCAGCAGATTTAAATATCTTTTGAGTATTTAAGAGAAGTACAGTAGTTCTGCCTTCATCCCTCAATAAAATTGTGCTTTAACTTGTTAGAGAAAAACCCAATTTCCTCAGTTCAAAAGTTGATGGTACGTAGCGATCTCATTTAAGGAGCTACTGTACGGTATATTGGGTTTTGTTCATTTATCCTCCCTTTGTAGGTGGGTTTTTAATTAACTTCAATGAATAATACATCCCCCTAACCTCCAGCTCCATATTTTCCTCTCTAGAAAGGAGGAAATGCCTTAAAGATAATCTTAAGAAAAATAGGCTTAGACACTCACTCTTTATGCAGAGTAACCGAAAGCTTTTGGAGGCTCTATGGTAAATGAACTGTGGTAAGGGTGAGAGCGCTCACGGGTCCTGCGGAAAATCTCTGGCCGCTCCTTCACCTCCACCTCATCAGCATTCACCTCGACTCCCCTCTACTCTCCCTTTCACTTCCCTTCATTCTCTGCGGACCTCAGAAAGACCTGCGAGGCCGGCCGTTTCGCTTAGAGCGGAGGACCAACTGCTGTTCAGGCTCAAATGGACGGAAGAAACAGTCTCTCCAACTTAACTCCATCTTTAGCTCCCCCCCCCCCACCCATTACTCTTCATTAATCTAGTCTCTCACTTTGTCCTTTAATTCTCCCTCCTTCCCTTTTTTCTCATTTACCCTCCCTACCCCTCTCCCTGCAGACCGTTTCAGGCCTGTTTAGGTATGCATCATCAAGTGCACATTTAGAGATGTCAGAGAATTGATTGTTCCTCCCTCGCCTTCATCTCCACCTTCTACTCTTTGGCTTGTACTCACATCTCTCTCTCTCTCTCTCTCTCTCTCTCTCTCTCTCTCTCTCTACAGAAGGCAGACTTCCACAAAAAAAGTCCCCGTTTCATCTCTCTCGCTTACCAGAATCCCCTAGGGCGTGACAGTCACTGTTGACATCTGTGTCCCCCTACACAGTCGTCATTCCCTGAGAAATGAGCTGATGTGTGTGCATGTGTATATATATATATATATATGTTTGAGTGTGTCATGTTTATTAGTTTGTGTTTATGTGCGCGAGTCAGAGAGTTATGTGAGGGATCCATGCATTTGCAACCCGTTCTCATTCCCAAATCGTCAAATACTGACGCTTGACAATGGTCCTAAGGGTCAGATACCGAGGCACAAAGCAGCCTTTAGCATTTGTATGGGATGTACCGGGCAGAGCAGCAGGTCGGCCGCGGTGCTGTAAGATGGCGTAGTATGAAGAGCGACGGTAATGAGTAGTATTAAGCTCGAAAAATGGATCTGCCGTAACCAATCGCTAACGTTTGGTCATGACGTTGTTTTAGCATCGCTAGCGTTCGCCTTAGCCAACTCCTTCACCACTAACGGAGCGAGCTGGAAAATCAAACTTTTCCCCGAACCCCCGTGGGGAGGAGGGCCACAACATCATGGCCACCAACACAACTCAGCAAAGATTGTTCTTGCTCGGGCTTTAACTTCTGGATATTCGGCAGTGTTGCCACAACGGACCGAATGGCTTCGCTCGCATCTTTCTCCGCCGTCATTACGGAATTACAACTCAAACTAGCACACGACCTCAACGTCATAGTTCTCAGCCACTCCCTCTGTTCGCTGATTGGACAGGTAAAGATTGGCTGGAGAAAACCTGTGAATATACCGCAAAGCCAGACGTAGTACTGAAGGTACGTAGGAGGGCGGAGCCAGGCTAAGGGTTCGTGCCCCGTTGTTGTCCAATGTGTCACTTAAATTTACTCCTAAATTTATTTTCACTTATATTTTGTAACCCCTCTCACTTTTCTAACCCTAATGAAGTGGTTTTACCTTGCATGCAGAAAGTGGCGCCAAGGGGTCCTGACCAAGCATCAATATTTGTTGTAGAGTGAGAATGTGTTGGCATTTATGCGCATGTCTGTGAGCCAGTTTGCTTAAAGGTCCCATATTGTAAAAAGATAGATTTCCAATTTTTTTTTTTATAATTATAAAGCAGGTCCAGTTGCTATATAAATACTTATATAAGTATCAAAACGCTCAATCCACAGAGATATGCACACTGCCTGTTTTTAAAAAACGGGGCCTTTAAACAAGTCTTAAAGAGACAGGCGCTAAAACAGAGCGTTTCAATCAGAGGGTGAATACAGGTACAGTACATTCAGAGAGAGAGTATGAATACAGTCTGATACAATTATGAATCTGAAAATGAGCATAATATGGAACCTTTAAGCGTAAATGCATGATTGGATGTCCTCGTTTCTATGTGCAAAATTCTGTAATCCCTCACCTGCATATGTATGTTTGTGCATCTGTTCATGATTCTACGTGCATTCATTCAGACACGCACATGTGTGAGTGTGATCTCCGTATCTGTGTTGCTTCAGGGTATATATGTGGTGTAAAGGTATATGTACACGTGTGTTGCCTTTCAGTTGATGCCTTTTTCAACTTTCTTCAACTTTTTGGAAAATATTAACTGGAAGCAATGTGACTTTGCAAACTATGGACAGAGTTTGCTCTGTGTCTTCCACTGTTCAAACAGGTTAAAACAGAGGGCCAAATTGACAGATGGAGCTAAGGCATTAGCAGTAGATCACCAGAGCGTGAGATCCAAACTGTTAAGTGATTGTGCACTCACTTCCAAAATGCCGATGTCCGTTTTTATTTCATCTCGTTTGAGCACAGCCAGCTTACTTTCTTGTAATTCTCAATTTACTGGGTGGAAAATTTTCTCCATTATCTTCAACTCTCAGCCTCTAACTCATTTAATTGCAGTCTGTAGGAGATGAAGGGACAATTATTTATAAGAGGCAAAAAGGGACTGAAATACAAATTAGGCATTTTAGTGAATAGCTGCCATGTACAGTACTTGTTTGTAATAACAAATAAATGGTGTAATTATTGCAAAGTATAGCAACATAAAGTTTTTGTTTTGAACATCATTTCTGTCAGTTATATTTTACTCACCAAAGTGCCGGGATCTGGGAACACGGTGACACACTTACCATTCTGTCTGTCTGTGGCACATCTTTATCACTTCTGTTATTTTACTCTGCCATGACCTCTCCCTCAGCTATTACTTCATGGCTGTTCCACCATCCCCAGTCACGTGATCCTCATGTGCCAGGGGAGCGTGCCTATGTTCCCACAGCCCTATGTTCCCACAGCCCTATGTTCCCACAGCCCTATGTTCTCACATATTTAAGTTAAGTTAATATTTTTTTCACTGAAAATTATGCCCTATGTTCCCACAGCCCTATGTTCCCACATCCCCCAAGATTATTCGTAAATTAGGTCCTATGTTAGGGTTAGGGTTACATTATCTGGAGTCCATTGCTACTGGATATTAGGTTGGGTGTAATTGGCTACCAAATTGGGAGAAAGATTGGGGGATCAAATCTGAAACAAATTTATGAAAAAGGAAATGTGGGAAGATAGGGCCTAAATTCCCACATTTCTAAGATTTTTCCAAAACTAGGCCCTATGGTACCACATTTCCTTTTTAATAAATTTGTATCAGATTTTATCCCCCTAATCCTAACCCTAACCCTAAAAAATGTTGCGGGAGGATAGGGCTTGAAATGAAGTAGAAGGAAATGTAGGAACACAAGACCTAATTCTGTGGGAACATAGGGCCTAATTTTAAGAAAAATCTTAGAAATGTGGGAACATAGGGCTGTGGGACGATTGGGCTGTGGGAACATAGGGCTGACCCCGCGCCAGCACATACGCCCCTCATTCCCCCTAAACTAGTGATTCTCAACTGGTGGGTAATATATAATACACATCTGGTTTTGGACTCGTCTTTTATTTTGAAAAAAATATATTTTGACAAACATGCATCAGAGCCACTCAGCAGTCTAGTGCTGTAGCCATGGTAACATTGATTGAGTATCATTTGATTAACGTTCACTTTAAGTTTGTGTCGATGTTTCGGAGGCAAGATGGCGTAGCGCAAATATGGCCCGGAGTATTTAAAATGTGGATTTTTGAACATTGAGGACAAAAAGGGACAGAAATGACAGGTTAGGTGAAAACATCTCGTTTTGTGGGCCTTTTTATTTATTTATTTTGTGCAGTTTTCATATTTATTATATTCACTTTTTGACATGCATTTGTCATGGTCTTCCTCAGTTGCTTACTAATGTTCTCTGAATGCAGAGATATGCATAGCAGTTAAATATCTTATTTTGTGGCCTTATTTATTTTGTGCAGTTTTGATATTTAATTTATTTTAGTCACTTTTGTCCATGCAGTTGTCATGTTCCTCCTCCGTTTCTTATTATTGTGCTATGAAATGCACTTTGCACATGTACATTTGTGTATATATGTAAAAAATAAAAGATGACTTACGTGTTTTTGAAGGCTATTTTTGCTTGGTTTGAATTCTATAAAAGTGGGTCATGACTTAATGACCATTGGAAAATGTGGGTCACAGGTTGAGACCAGTTGAGAACCCCTGACCTAAACCACGTGTCAAACTCAAGGCCCGCGGGCCAAACCCGGCCCCTCACATATTTTGATCAGGCCCGTATATCAATTTACGTTCACAATCAATTTTGGCCCCTCAGCAAATTGTTTTTCGAACTGCAATTACACGACACTCAAAGCAGAATTTGGCCGATTTGCAGACTTTGAGACTCTTTGAGAAATTACCACAGAAGCAGAGAGTTTGCATATTCAGGCTGTGAAACAGGTTGTTGTGAGTGTTATAGCCTACTTTTAAAAATAGAATGCATTGTTTTGCTAAATTCTATGATGGCTAAGGGACTATTTTGTTGACATTTTAAGGGCATTGTTTGGAACAAATTGTATGTGAGGAGGCTACATGAGACAAAAATCCAGTCAAAAATATTTCACTTTTTCGATTAAATAACATCATGTCAATAAACTATACGTCTGGCCCTTGATGTGATTCTCATTTTCCAGTTTGGCCTTTAGTGAAATTGAGTTTGACAGCCCTGAACCATAACTCATTATACATGTCATAGTACAGAAGCTAAAGGCGCTTTAACTTCCATTTCACAGGGACTTTAAAGGGGAACTCCACCGATTTTACACTTCAGAGTTTGTTACAGGTTCTCACGAGTCCATCTGATAAATTGTCTAAAGTGATGTCACTTTGGTTGGTGTTGACTAGAAATTTGCCTAAGGAGGCAGGACGGGGAGGTGGATGGGTCAAACAACACAAGACTTCCATCCAAGAGGCCGGGGTTCGTGTCCCGTTGTTGTCCAATGTGTCACTTAAACTTAGATTTTTGTAACCCCACCCACAATCTTTTCCTAACCCTAATTGAGTGGGTCCATCTGCTAAATTGTCTCAAGTGATGCCACTGTTTTTGGCGTTGAGGTGGAAGATTACAAGTTTGTGTACAAAATGAAAAAAAATACAAGGGGGTGTGGAGTTAAAAAGACTTGCTTGAGGCTAGTGGCTTGAGGTACCCTTAATAGTACAACACACCCAAAAACTCTAACCCCAAGATCTTCAACAGGGGGTTCACAACCCTTAGGGGGTCCTCAGAGTTACTCCAGGGTGGTCACCAAATTATTGTTATTAATTATTTTTTTATTTTTTTTTAAATGTTAATGTCTGAAAATATACATTGAAGTGCTCATATTATGCTTTTTGGCTTTTTCGCTTTCCTTTATTGTGTTATATATCTTTTTGTGTGCACGTTATAGGTTTACAAAGTGAAAAAGCCCAAAGTCCACCCCCCAAAGGGACTTGGCATCTCCAACAGAAAACACTGTTCACAAACTGCTCCAAACAGCTCTACTGTAGTCCAGCCTTTACTTCAGAGACAAACGTGGGTCACTTTGTAACACACTTTATAATGCTCGCCTAGCTGCTAGCATGGCATGCCCTCATACTCTGCTTCTGACTGGCTAGTAGTCCTTACCTAGGTACTGTCAGGGCACACCCTCATACTCTGCTTCTGACTGGCTAGTAGTCCTTACCTAGGTACTGAGCATGTGCGACTCCCAACTAAGATGGAACAGAAGTGCGATGCCTCACTCTGTAGCTAAAACAGAGAGCTCAACATACAGGGTGAAAAGAGGAGCTTCAGCAATGTGCAGTACAACAAATATATGTTTTTTTTTGTGAAAATTAAACCATGTAAACCTATTCTGATATAACCTCTACATACAATTATGAACCTGAAAATGAGCATAATATGAGCACTTTAATATGAATCCAACATATTACAAAGATGAATTGGCCTATTTGTGAAAAAACATTTAATTTACACAACATTGATGATGTTTACTATAGGTAAGGTAGCCACTATGGTAGCCATCCACAGATATGGTTTTAGGATTCACTGCACCTTCCACGTGTATGTTTAACATTAAAACATCTATAAATATTATATGAATATCCATCCATCTACCCAGTTTAATATGCAGCTTTATTTTCAGCTAAGGGGTCCTTAGTCCTTGGCCTAAAAAACGTTAAAGACCCCTGCTCTAACCAAACTGTTGATAGTTGAATTGCATTGTGGTCAATGTAGGTGCCAGGTTTTGTCAAGATAAAACACTAGGAATAAAAAAGGATGATATGGTTTAGCGACTTTGATTTTTTTTTTTTAAACTGTCCATCCTGAGTTCAACAATGTCATAGTAGTGCAATGCTAAATTCAGTCCCTACAGGATTTCGCGGCCTTTTTTTGAGATTGTTGCGGCCCAAAACGGCGGACTTTGCGGCAGCTTTTGTAAAAAATTGCGATAAAAGTTGCGATGTCTTTTGTATTTTTGTTGCACTAAAATATTGCGAATTCCTGGAGGGACTGTAAATTGTTGAAGTACTCTTTTAACACGCATCCTTTGTTTTTGTTTCCCTGCCTGCTGCCTATGACTTCTATGAACACTTTACCTTTGTTTTCCCCTAAACTACAAAGTAATACCCAAACTTAATGTCAAAATTGTCTTTTAAGGTAGGTTGATTTCAGAAAAAATACAATACAATACATCCAATATAATACAATAAATCTTTTAGCAGGGCTTGTGTGGCTTTTTTAACAATACTATGGGAGGTCAAGGGAAGTTTTGAGTGAAAATAAACAATTGAAGTGCTGTGTGAAAGGGCTCATGCCATTTGCTATTTAAAAGTAATACTTTTACAGAACACACAGAGAGAGGGAAGACAGAGATCTGAGAATATAAGCTCAAAGGGAAAAGTCAAAGCCCCAGGGACCAAACATACAATTCAGCCCAGGTAAGCATCAGCTTGACTCCAGGCTGATGGCAATTTTTCTGAAACAAGTACAGAGTGTGTCCAGTTAAATGGCTCAGTCTCAGAAATGGAAGTGATGCTACCGGGAAAGAAGGTGATGGGAAATATGATAAAATGAGATCCTCCATTTCTACCACTGCAAACAATAGTTTTCCTGTATCTTCCTGCTGAAGCTGCCATAACCTCGCCTGTATTCTACAATATACAATATAATATTTTTCCCTTTGTCATGAATCTTTTGTAAGTTTGTAAACCTTGTGTGAAGCAGAAGCAAATTCCCTGCTAAATGTTAAGATTCATTCATTTTACTTCATTTTATGTTTTTGTTTTATTACAGCACAAATAATAAAATGATTTGTAGATTACTGAAAAATCTGAATTCTCTTTTCTGATATCCATGGAGGTCAACTGATGAAATGGCTTAATAGCTTACTTAGCTTTGAACTGCCGGTGTAAAAACTTAACTTCACTAAAGGTTACATTACATCACGTCATTTAGCAGACGCTTTTATCCAAAACAACTTACAATTGCTGTATATATATATATATATGTATTACATGTGTATAAATTTGTATAGATGTTTATACATTTGTATATATATATAAAATTTTAATCCTACAAATTAAATGGCGAGGACTATGGCGGTCCTAGTATTAAGCCATCATTTTATTTCCATGTGATTTATATAATTTCCATTTCTGTCTCTACCATACACTTAAATAAACAGCGCACTGCTAATAGCAATAGTTTGCTTTTTATTTACTCATGTTGGCATAATGTAGTGATATATTTCCTACATTGAACCAAATATACAGTATGTTGTTGGATTATAAGGTTTTTGATGAATGGGGGTCAGCCATAGACTGTAAATATTAATGGACAACGCATCCGGTTTGGCGAAGTGCTGCAAATGCAAAAGTGCCTTAAACCTGCATTCTATCTGAATTCCAGCAGGGGGCGACACGTGTGGTTGCAAAAGCAGGTAGGTTTCTGTAGAAGTCTATGAGAAAGTGACTCACTTTGAACTTGATTTCTTACCTCAGTAAACATTTTCTTAATGAGTTTATGGTCTCAATCGCTAGTTTTAAGTCTTCTGCAACACAGAATGATGTTAATTTTTTTTATTATGGTCGCGTTGATTTTAAAATCCATACAAATGTATAAACATCTATACAAATGTATACACATGTAATAACAACACAACACATGTCACACATGACATGTAAGACCCTTAGAAAGGTATAATGTGCAATTTTAGTTCAAAAGAATGCCCAGGTCTGGTGTAGTGGTTCTGGGCGAAATGTTTTTTCTTCCTTTTGGTTTTCGTTGGTCAAAGTTTTTTTTTTACTCAGTAACGGATAGGATTTGTAATGTAGCGAAATACAATACTAATAACGTGAGTAAATGTATTTCGTTACTTACCACCTCGGAAAAAAAGGACAGAAATGATTCAGTACTGCAGCATTTCAATCATTATTGCGATCGGCGATAAAGCAGGGGTTGTTTTAGGGCGTGGCTATGATGTGATTGCCAGTGAAAGTGTGTAACGTAACGTAGAGTGTAAGGACTCCTCCCTCACTCCTCCCTCTTGTCCTATATTGTCACATCCGCAACCAGGATGACTGGTCCGTAATGGAAACTCAACAACGGATAGCAGATCTCCACAAACCAATGGGCGACGTCACACATGCTCTGTCCATTAATGTCTATGGCATTGAACGTCAACTGGCGGCCCGCGGGCCACATGCGGCCCGCCAAAGCTTTTAGTCTGGCCCGCAGAATAATCATGAATTCACAAAATGTGAAGAGAAAAAAATGCGTTATTTATCATTTCAAGCATTTAGAGCAAAACCCTGCCCCCTGTATTTGCATCTCTATTCACATGCCGGGATTCTGTACAGCGATGCCCGAGCTCCACACACACGGCTGAGCAGAGATGTGTGTGCGTTAAAACACACACACAGCTGAGCCGGGATGTGTGTGCCATAAAACACGCAGCACCTGACTGGGAACGATACAGAGTTACCAACGGCCGCTGGGGCAGATGAACTCACGCTGGTCTCTTTTCTGTAAATAGGCTACAATAAAACCTTCATGAGTAGAAAGTCAATACTTATCAATGCACTCACCTGTGTAGACCGGCATAAACATGTAGAAAGCAATATTTCAATCTGCTCAGTCCACTCTCCGCGCTGTTTTACGCAAACACAGCTCTACTCTGCAAATAGCAAATTTTTACAAACAAGCTAAAACAAAAGCTGTCATGTTTAGTCTAACTGTTTATCTTAGGTTGAATCTGGAAATTTGGACAAATTCTTGTGAACCTCACTGCTGGCTGAACAAACCAAACTCCGCTGGAGCGGTAAATCTATGGAGGTATTATAAGTGGCTACTTAATATGCACGTGAATGACGCGATCGTTATGTTCGAGTTCTTCATTCTTGATGATGATGATTCTGGTTGTATTATTTTGCAACAACATCGTTTCATTGCAAATGAGGCATACATGACGAGTGCATAGCCTGCTTATCAGTCCATTCATCATTAAAGCTGGGCTTTTGGCTTTTCCACGTCAACTTTTTGCTTCAGCCTCTTTGACAGTGACATGTTTACCTGACAACAGCCTTTCTTTCTGCAAGCATTTTCCACCAATCAGGATGCTGCATACTACAATAATGTTTCCATAATCACAGACTTTAACCATCACTCCTCAGTGAACTGCCTCCTAGTCTGAGATCTTTTTCTAGTTAAAGAGACAGTTATCATTATGGAGTTTCCATGTTTTATAGGAGTTTGCTCACACTAATACATGTAAAAAAAACAGCATTCATTCAGTAAGAAAGTGAACATTTCGAACAAGAATAGGCTTATTAGGTATAAATTCATTTTATTTCAAAGTCCGGCCCCCAGAGTGTCTGCTTAGAAAAATTCTGGCCCTTGAAAAAATGTAGTTGATGACCCCTGGTCTATGGGGTCAGTCCTATGTTCCCACATTTCTAATAATTTTTTTTTCACTGAAAATTAGGCCCTATGTTACCACAGCCCTATGTTCCCACATTTCAAAGATTTTTCTTAAAATTAGGCCCTATGTTAGGGTTAGATTCCATCTGTAGTCCATTGCTACTGGATAATAGGTTTGGTGTAATTAGCTATCAAATTGGGAGAAAGGGGGATACAATCTCATACAAGAAAATGTGGGAACATAGGGCCTAATTTTGAAAAGAATATTACATAGTGCTGTGGGAACATAGACAAGCTCTCGATGAATGCCACTGATGTGACAATACCTTTACGAGGTGCTGACATTCCTGGATTTGAAAACGTTCTAGTCCTCACAATGTTTTGCCAACCACCAAACTGTGTAATGGATTCAATTTCAGAAAGTTCACAACTTCCAGCCAAGTCAATTTTATATCTATTATTTATATTATATATATATACACTCACCTAAAAGATTATTAAGAACACCCTACTAAGACCGTGTTTGACCCCCTTTCGCCTTCAGAACTGCCTTAATTCTTCGTGGCATTGATTCAACAAGGTGCTGGAAACATTCTTTAGAAATGTTGGCCCATATTGAGAGGAGAGCATCTTGCAGTTGATGGAGATTTGTGGGATGCAAATCCAGAGCACGAAACTCCCGTTCCACCACATCCCAAAGATGTTCTCTTGGGTTGAGATCTGGTGACTGTGGGGGCCATGTCATGTTCAAGAAACCAATTTGAAATGATTCAAGCTTTGTGACATGGTGCATTATCCTGCTGGAAGTAGCCATCAGAGGATGGGTACATGGTCAGAAACAATGCTCAGGTAGGCTGTGGCATTTAAACGATGCCCAATTGGTATGCCAATTGGTATGCCAATATAAGTGTGCCAAGAAAACATCCCCCACACCATTACACCACCACCACCAGCCTGCACAGTGGTAACAAGGCATGACGGATCAATATTCTCATTCTGTTTACGCCAAATTCTGACTCTACCATCTGAATGTCTCAACAGAAATCGAGACTCATCAGACCAGGCAACATTTTTAGTCTTCAACTGTCTAATTTTGGTGAGCTTGTGCAAATTGTAGCCCCTTTTTCCTATATTTAGTGGAGATGAGTGGTACCCGGGGGGGGTCTTCTGCTGGTGTAGCCCATCCGCCTCAAAGTTGTGCGTGTTGTGGCTTTATAAATGCTTTGCTGCATACCTCGGTTGTAACAAGTGGTTATTTGAGTCAAAGTTGATCTTCTATCAGCTGGAATCAGTCGGCCCATTCTCCTCTGACCTCTAGCATCAACAAGGCATTTTCGCCCCCCAGGACTGCAGCATCCTGGATGTTTCTCCTTTTTCAGACCATTCTTTGTAAACCCTAGAAATGGTTGTGTGTGAAAATCCCAGTAACTGAGCAGATTGTGAAATACTCTGACCAGCCCGTCTGGCACCAGCAACCACGCCACGCTCAAAGTTGTTTAGATCACCTTTCTTTCCCATTCTGACATTCAGTTTGGAGTTCAGGAGATTGTCTAGACCTGGACCACACCCCTAAATGCATTGAAGAAGCTGCCATGTGATTGGTTGATTAGATAATTGCATTAACGAGAAATCTTACCTTCCTAATAATCTTTAAGGTGAGTGTGTGTATATATATATATATATATATATATATATATATATATATATAAATAATTTATATCTATGCATTTACTCGAAAGCGTTTGAGTGCACAAAAAAGCCAGAGGTGGAAAAAGTACTAAAATATTGTACTCAAGTAAAAGTACCAATACTTTGATGAAATATTACTCAAGTAAAAGTAATAAGTAGTTCATTTAAAATGTACTTTAAGTAAAAGTTTCTAAGTTACATTAAAAAAGAAACTGTAAAATTGGGCGGGGGGATCGCGCCCATGTAGTGAAAATAGGACAAGAACAACAAAACTATTTTGTTTTTAATTAAAGAAAAATCTATACAAATGTATAAACATCTATACAAATGTATACACATGTGATAACAACACATGTCACAGATGACATTTAAGACCCTTAGAAAGGTATAATGTGCAATTTTAGTTCAGACCATCCCATAAAATGTTTTCAAACAATCAATGGAAAGTGAAAGTACCATACATTGTTAGTTCTGAGGGCCGTCCTTCTTTTCTTCACAAACATAAACAACAGTTATAATGCAAATCAAGGCCAAATCACGTGTTTTGACTCCATAAATGGGTTACACCCTAATGTTCACAGCCCAGACTAGCAGCTAGCTTCTACACACCTAAGTAGCCCGTATGAGCTAATTAGATGTAGTATGTGAATTAATTTAGCCAGTCTCCTACATACGTTGTCCTACGGAAGGGGTGGGAAATTAATTTTCCCAAGGGGCCACATGAGAAACAGGGACTGTTGTGGAGTGCCGGACCAATAGGCTAAACTCAATTCTGCTCAATATTAATTTCAGGTCAGGCGGCACATTCTCAAATATCTCTTTTTTTCTCTGGGCATATTTGCGCAGCAGAGTCCAGAAAATGTCTTACTGTTTTTGGCGATTTTGTGGAATATCACAAAGCTGGTCTTGACGCTTGGTAAAAAAGCCTTGTTGTGTTTGCAGCTTAACTAGCAAAGATTCAGATGTCCGTTCTCGCTGTTCATTTAGTCAAGTTGTTGCATCTCTCTGCGTGTTTAGTATTGTAGTGGCGATTCAAATTATAATCCTTTAACACAGCGATCTGTTCTCCGCAAACTAAGCACACGGCTTTACTATGAAGGTAAATATGGTGCAAAACGTGAGAGCTTGTAGAATACAATGTGAGAACTTGCAGAACAAAAAAATGTAACTTGTATGTTAAAATTTGCACTTGTAAAATAAAAATTTGCACTGTAAGGTAAAATTTGCACTTGTGAAAATAAAAATGTGCACTTGTAAAGTAAAAAATGTGCACTTGTAAAGAAAAATTTGCACTTGTAAAATAAAATTTGCACTTGTAAAAATTATTCACATTTGAAGTTACAAAAGAAAAAAAAACATGAGAGCTTGTAAAAAATCTGAACTTGTAAATTGTAAAATTTGCACTTGTAAAAAAAAATTCACAAGTGTAGATTGATATTTGCATGAACACAATGACAGCTGCAAACTTGTAATGCAACATTTACTCATGTACTTTTTTTTTACTCAGGTTGATTTTCCATCACAACCACAACTCAGTGATTACAACCTCTCGAGTCTGACTGTGTATGCTCTCTCGCATCAAAAAGAGGCGTAACTCGCCTCGACTTTTGCAACACTTGTTGCGATACATTTGGTGCAAAACTAATTTGTACCTGTGGACTTAGGCTGTGGAGCTCTGATCCAACAGAACGGGGAAAGCAGGGTTTCTATCGCCAGATGAGGGACAACTCTGTCCGGGCGTTTATTTAGCTATGTACGCATGGAAGCCTGGTTGAATAGCAAGCTAGCGTTAGCTAACTAACCAACCAGCCTGATTCTAAATAAATACCTTTTAATTATCTTAACACTTTTTAACAGTCAAACTGAAACACTGGCGGTGAGCTCCAGGTCCTGCAGACGGACCGTCACCAGCGGGTATCGGCCAGCGGAGCAACATCGCTATTATTGCCAGAAAGCTTCGCTGCCGACCTCGACCTGCAGTCGGAGCTCCAGCGGGACACAGAGAGCCCCGCACCCGGTAGCAGCTCACGCGTTAGGGGTAGGAATAGGCAGCTAGCGTTAGCTAATTAACCAGCTTCTAAATAAATACCTTTTATTATCTAAACACTTTAACAGTCAAACTGAAACACTGGCGGTGAGCTCCAGGTCCTGCAGCCGCGACGGACCGTCATAAGCGGGTAACACGTACAAGTTCTGCATCCCTGCCAAGACTTCCATCCATAAGGGGAAATAATGATTTTATAAGGCAAAGTAGCTACTGTTTAATTAAAATGTAGGCTATATACATTCCTTTGTCATGTTCATCAATGATGATTATAATTTTACAACGTTTAGAGACATCAATGTTTTATCAGACTATCATTTCCTTGCTACCTGGGTGCAAATCTCGGCAGCAACGAGGGTTAAGAGATGACGCATTATTCGGCAAAAATGATTGCTGCTGCCCGCGAGGTGGATGTAATTCTGCAGAAGCTATTGTTGCTGCCTGCCGGGTGCAATGGTTGGCAGTGAGGCACAACATCAGCAAAGCAAGCTGTGGTCATGGCCGGGGATGCGCCCGATGCTACGGCGCGGGCCTCTCTGTGTCCCGCTGGAGCTCCGACTGCAGGTCGAGGTCGGCAGCGAGCTTTCTGGCAATAATAGCGATGTTGCTCGGCTGGCCGACAATCTGGCGTGACGGTCCGTCTGCAGGACCTGGAGCTCACCGCCAGTGTTTCAGTTTGACTGTTAAAAAGTGTTAAGATAATTAAAAGGTATTTATTTAGAATCAGGCTGGTTGGTTAGTTAGCTAACGCTAGCTTGCTATTCAACCAGGCTTCCATGCGACATAGCTAAATAAGCCGGACAGAGTTGTCCCTCATCTGGCGATAGAAACCCTGCTTTCCCCGTTCTGTTGGATCAGAGCTCCACAGCCTAAGTCCACAGGTACAAATTAGTTTTGCACCAAATGTATCGCAACAAGTGTTGCAAAAGTCGAGGCGCAGATTCCTCTTTGTGATGCGGAGAGCGCATACAGTGACAGATTCGGAGGTTGTAATCACTGAGTTGTGGTTGTGATGGAAAATCAACCTGAGTAAAAAAAAAGTACATGAGTAAATGTTGCATTACAAGTTTGCAGCTGTCATTGTGTTCATGCAAATATCAATCTACACATTTGTGAATATTTTTTCTACAAGTGCAAATTCCAATTTACAAGTTCAGATTTTTTTACAAGCTCTCATGTTTTTTTCTTTTGTGACTTCAAATGTGAATATTTTTACAAGTGCAAATTTTTATTTTACAAGTGCAAATTTTTATTTTACAAGTGCAAATTTTTATTTTACAAGTGCACATTTTTATTTTACAAGTGCAAATTTTTATTTTACAAGTGCAAATTTTTATTTTACAAGTGCAAATTTTAACATACAAGTTAAATTTTTTTGTTCTGCAAGTTCTCACATTGTATTCTACAAGCTCTCACGTTTTGCACCATATTTACCTTCATACTTTACCTTTGACTTCAGTAAATAAAGTCCAATGTTTGGTTAAAAACTCGGAACTCTGTATCGACCTTTCTTTCTTTTCCATGAGCTGACATTTTTGCGGGATAACAGCTCATTCACGTCTCCCGCTCAGTTCGCGGCTCGCAGACACAGGGGTCCGACACATTGCATTTCTTTTTCTACTTCTTTTTAATTGCGACTTGCAACCAGAGAAGAAGAAGCTGCATACGTTCGCACAAAAAAAAGAATGCTCAGGTCTGGTGTAGTGGTTTTGGTTTGGCTACTAGTAAATGTTAAAAATGTTAAAAACATGACATTTTAAACAAGGACCCTTTAAGTGTTCGGCCTGGTTAGTTGATGTACCCCCAAAAAAATTATCTGCTGAAATATAGACGTTTTTTTCGCCATGCAATGTCTATGTGAAAAGTCTTTCCGGGCCATGGGGTGCAGAACCACCGTTATCCACTAAGCCCATGGTGGCTTTAAGACATGGCGCTCTTCCTGGGGGCTTGGGTCCGACACATTGCAGTTCTTCTTCTACTTCTTTTTAATTGCGACTTGCAACCAGAGAAGAAGAAGCTGCATACATTTGCACAAAAAAAAAAGAATGCTCAGGTCTGGTGTAGTGGTTGTGAGCGTGATTTTTTTTCTTCCTTTTGGTTTTTGTTTAGTTTAGTTTTAGTTTTTTTTACTCCGTAACGAATAGGATTTGTAATGTAGTGAAATACAATATTTCACTCAAAACGTAATGAAGTACATTTTAAAATACAGATTTTAAAAACTACTTCAAAAATATAAAATACACAACAAAACTACTCAATACAGTAACGTGATGAAATGTATTTCATTACTTACCACCTCGGAAAAAAAGCTATCCAACAACAGAAATTATTCAGTACTGCAGCATTGCAATCATTATTGCAATTCTGTATTTTCATCCTAGTAATCAGTGCATCAAAGATGCTTACAAAATCATCCTCTGAAAGTGTGGCTCTATCACTGACAGGTATGTGTACCGAGGATATAAACTGTCTTTGCTGTTTCTCAGAAAGATTACCAAACAGGACTTATTTGTGTGAGAAATTCTGTTTTTTTTGGCAATAGCTGCCGGAGAAGAAAGTGTGACGAACACACACTTCCTCTGGAAGGCAGGCTGCCATGTGTGACTGTGTGCCTCCTGCCCAGTTAGCTGGACTTATTACAAACAACACTTACTCACAAACACATACACAAACCAATGTGCAAACACCAACACACACACACACACACACACACACACACACACACACACACACACACACACACACACACACACACACACACTGTGTGTCTTCTGCTTGAGAAGAGATACAGGAACAAACAAAACATTAAAAAATTACATTTTAAACCCAATAAAAACAGCTTACGCATTCCAATAGATAATAAGATGTTTTGTTTGAAAAACTGTACCGAAAACTATCCACACTTACCAATAGATGCAAACTACAAAACAGTTTTAAATTAAGGTTATGTAGTGTATCCGTGTATAGCCAATCACAAGTCATTTCACATTTCTATTTTCTTATACAATTTGCTTAGAAAATGGGTTTGTTTGTATGGTTCCACCATTGTTCACCTCTTATTTATAGGCCACAAGATTTCTTTACACGTCCTCCTTAGCCCCACTGACCTATGGGATACCTCAAGGCTCAGTTCTTGGGCATTGGTACCATATGCTACCCCAATTGTCTCATAAACAGTTATGGTTACATTATCATTTTCATGGTGTTGACACTTAGCTATGTATATAAGACTGTCAAAGCCAAAGATCAACAGAATCGTTGTTGATGTCCTTTCTGGTTCTCTAGGTAGTCTAGGTGGAAAAAATTACACTTCCAAGTTTCATTGTAATACCGTCTTTAGCCTGTGCTCCCTCGTTTCCTACTTAAATCATATATTGTGGACTGGTACGTACTGTTACAAATGGCTAAAGCTAACCTGGGTTCGCAACACAAGGGAACAGCTACCAAAGGCTAGCCTAGCCGGTAACATTAATCCCCCTGTCTCATTTTCCCTGCGTGTTGCATTTAACATGAGAATGAGACTAATCTTGCCTGGATGAGTGTATGTCTTTCCTACTTCTAGAGGGGTTTGAGCTGTGTTAAACTGACTCACCCAGACGCAGCATGCGTTCATGTTCTGGAGGCGGGCCTGCTGGCGTCGGTCATCGGGAGGGACGTTCTCTTCGTTTGCTCCGAGTAGCTACAGGGTCTCTCGTTGACTTCACCGCGAGCCCGCTCCTTGGTGTTTTGTAGTGTTCTATGTGTAGAAACGTCTGGTGCGCAGCCCTCCGCTCGAGGAACTTTGCGACCGGAAACAATCGCCTCCATCAATCTCCTCCACACACCTGCAAATCTGGGTTATCCAAAACACGCCCCCTCATGTCATGGGTCAGCATTTACCGTATTTTCCGGGCTATAAGTCGCACTTTTTTTCCTACTTTGGCTGGTCCTGCGACTTATAGTCAGGTGTGACTTATATATCAAAATATATATAATTGAACATGTTTTTAAATGTTAATTCATACTGAAAACATTACCGTCTACAGCCGGAGAGGGCGCTCTAGGCTTGTGACAACTAGAATGCTGCTCCTAAAGACAACTGTGAAAGAAAAGAGATAACAAACTGCAGGTAGTAAAATATGCAGCCGAAAACGGTAATCGAGCAGCAGAAAGAAAGTTTGAAATGAGGGAGAAACTTGTGAGGGACTGGCAAAAAGGTGACTCTTACTGCAATGAAGAAAACAAAGAAAGCTAATCGGCTAATCGCGGAAAGCAAGATGCCCAGGGCTGGAGGAACGAGTCCACAGGTGGGTGCTTGAACAATGTGCTGCCGGGAGGGGCTTGTCAACGGTGCAGTTACGTCTCCACGCCCTGGTAGTTGTTCTGTGTGCTATTGTATAGTTCAATAACTGTTAATGTGTTACGTTAACATACCGGACACCTACCGTATTCAGCCTGTTGTTCTGTGTGCTATTGTGTAGTTGACAGATGTAAAAGGCTGATTTTGGTCTTGGATTTTATCAGAGGTGTCAAAAGTATTCACATTCATTACCCAAGTAGAAGTATAGATACTAGGGTTTGAAAAGACTTTTGTAGAAGTTGAAGTATTACCTCAAGCTTTTAATTAAGTAAAAAGTAGTAAAGTATAAAGCGTAACGGTTTAAAGTATAAAATAAAGTAATGACGCAGATCTTCGACGGGGTCCTCAGAGTCATTGCAGGGGGCCTCCAAATTATTGTAAATTTTTGAGTCCTTTTATTATCTTTGAGTCTTTTAAAATTAAAATGCCTTAACATAATTCCAACATATTATTAGAAAATATAAATTCCCACTGATGATAGGCTTACTGATTGCCACATACAGTATGTACCATTAAAATATGATTTATAAAATCATGCCAACAATTAATATTTTAATAGCTTATGAAAAAAGGGTATGTAAGAACGCTTTAGGTAGCCCTAACAGTTATTGTAAGCCCAGTTTAATATGCAACTTAATTTCATACAATATGTAGTAGGTGGTCCCTGCTACATCTCACTTTAAGTTAAGGGGTGCCTGATTAAGGACAACAGCTTAACCCCAAAATGTTAGGACAAAATCATATAACTATAATAATGTTATATTAAAATCATACCTGCAAACTCAGAAGGGCTGAAAAAGGTGACACATCTCTTCTTCTGTTTTTCTTCAGACAACGGCAGCTACAGTCTGCTGTTAGAATCCTCTCCAGTGAAATACAGACACACTTTTACACCATTTAGCTGTCAGAATTGTAACCGTATTCACTCCGGCAGCTGCTAGCTAACCCGGTAGGCTAACGTTAGCTGCTGCCAACTGTAGTGTTAACTAGCGCGTCCGCGTGGGCGAGTGTTTCAGTTCCCTCTAACGTCCGTTTTGGCGACATAGAGAAGCGCAGGCATGTACGTGGCACCTACATAAGGCACCAAAATCCGCGTTGTTATTCGGTCCGGTAGATAACGGTCGTTAAGGCACCGGTGGCGTATTAGCACCGGGTCTGTGCAGGTTTGATGGATCGCGTACAAACCAATAGGGTGTCAGAATGGCTATGTTTATACTTCTCATCCAACCACAATCAAATTAACTCTCTCCGGATGGAGCGATCTGGATAGGGTTTTTTGAGTGTGTGTGTTTGAACGATGACGAGCCGGAATGAAAACAAGCCGAACTGAAATGTGAGTAACGAGGCTAATTTTAAAATGTAAGGAGTAGAAAGTACAGATAATTCCGTGAAAATGTAAGGAGTAGAAGTAAAAAGTATGCTGTAAAATAATTACTCCAGTAAAGTATAGATACCCAAAAATTCTACTTAAGTAAGGTAACGAAGTATTTGTACTTCGTTACTTGACACCTCTGGATTTTATGAAATAAATTTCTAAATAAACGCGACTTATAGTCCGGTGCGACTTATATATGTTTTTTTCCTCTTCATGACGCATTTTTTGACTGATGCGACTTCTACTCCGGAGCGACTTATAGTCCGGAAAATACGGTACTTCTTTATTTTTTTTTTAAAGGGCTTTATTAAAGTATTTCACAATACAAGTTATAAATAGGCTTCGGGACATGTTACACACACAATACTTTTTTTTTTTATATATATTATGTGCAAACCAGTGCGTAAAGTGCAAAATATAATCTAATAAAGTGCATCAAGTGCGTTAAGTCCAAGATCCTTCATAAAGTGCTGTGAGATCACAAGTTCAGTTTGTTCCATGGAAGGAGCTGGTTTTTGCACAATGTTCTTCTTCTCAGTGAGCACCTGCTTACAATTGTTGATGTCTATTACAGTCTGCTGTACAACCATACAACATCAGAGGCCTGTACTACGAAGTAAGATCAACATGCCCTGGATTTATTTCAGTTACCCGGCTTCACCTAACCTAACAACCGCGGTCCCGCATAAACTGTCACGACGGTGGTTAAAAACTAGTTCAATAAACCCAGGGTTTTCTAATCCAGCGACGCGCGCGTTCACATAAAAGAGGCGGTGTTTGCACAGCATGACCAATCGCAAACATCTACCAGAGTCGCATATTTTACATAAGAAGGGCAAACTATAATTCCAAATGAATAAGAAGAACAAATACACTGTTTTACAGGCAAAACACAATACAGTCGCTGCTATGGAGTTATATTCCTATCTTTAATCAAGAGCGCATTCTTTCAATTTGAGAGCATTTCTCACTGATATTACGTTCAGATTTTGTAATAATTTCCCTCAAAACCTTGCTCTCACACTCAAATAGTCACTGCTCGCGCTTGGATTTTCTCTGCTTGTGCTCAAAGTTTGTGCTCGCGCTTGGATTTGCTCTGCTTGCACTCAAACTTTCTGCTTGGACTCAGATATGTTGTTGTTTGGACAGATTTCCTGCTCTCAGCTTTGAACCTTCTCCTCGCACTCAGGCTGATTCTGCTCACTTGCAAAGTTTCTGCTCTCGGATTTCTCCTGCGCGCTTGGATTTTTTGTGTGTTATAACCCTATCAAAAGTCAACAACCAATAGAATGCCAGCTGTAGTGTTGACCAATGAAATGATCCCAACCCCGTTGAGGGTGCGTTCACTTTACTTTAGAACGTCTGTTGAGGGCGGCTGCACTGTAACCTGACTGTAACCAAGTTTATATATCCCCGCCGTTTATAGCTTTATTATAAGTATATGTCAACAATGTGCACAGAATGGTCGACGCACTTTCACCTGCACCCGTCAGGAAACGGGAGAAAGCTTTGAAGTGGGACGTATGAAGTTATGTCCACAACTACGAGGGTGAGTAACATAACTTAAGCACCTAGCTAGCTAGCTAGCATATGGCGCTAGCATATAGCCTAGCTTGATGTCCAGAAACAAATATATGTTCTTTATTGTATAGCTAGCTAGATTGAACGACATATGACGGACAGTGTGTGTATATGTGATGACCCTACATTGAATTTTTTCCTCGTTTGGTTAACCATGTTCCTGGGATTTGGCTAATTTCATGTTAGAGCCAGTAGTAAAACATAAACTGTAATATAACTGAAAGAACACAAGAAACTGGATTGTTTGTGTCAGTTTTTGCATCACTGTTGTGTGTTGTTCATCAGAATTTAGTCTTCATTCCTTCATATAACATTAGTTTGAAAATAGATTCATAGCAATCTGTATAAAATGTAATGTTAAGTTCAATTTTATCACTATAATAAAAACAGATCTAGAAATGATATGGTTTCTTATTTGCTCCTTAAATAGCAGTTATTTGTTTAATTAATACAAAGCAAACTGAACTGAAAAAACAAGTATTTTGTTTTACTTTCTTTTCATCCAGGTGGGGCTGAGGGGTTTGACCCCTGTTGATCTGTGTGTGTCATATCACCAACCCATGATAGCTAGAATTCACCCTGCTACTCCAGATCTACCTGCTGTATGGCTGGCTATAGACTACAACCATCTGCTCCAAATCTACCTACTGTACGGCTGATTACAGACTACAACCATCTGCTCCTGATCTACCTGCTGTACGGCTGGCTACAGACTACAACCATCTGCTCCTGAGCTACCTGCTGTATGGCTGGCTACAGACTACAACCATCTGCTCCTGATCTACCTGCTGTATGGCTGGCTACAGACTACAACCATCTGCTCCTGATCTACCTGCTGTATGGCTGGCTACAGACTACAACCATCTGCTCCTGATCTACCTGCTGTATGGCTGGCTACAGACTACAACCATCTGCTCCAGATCTACCTACTGTACGGCTTGCTACAGACTACAACCATCTGCTCCAGATCTACCTACTGTATGACTGGCTACAGACTACAACCATCTGCTCCAGATCTACCTACTGTATGACTGGCTACAGACTACAACCATCTGCAAGTTTTGTTTGTAGTGAACATCATCAACAGCTGCACTTAAAGTCTCTTGGGTTCATATGGGACTTGGTTGTTCTCCATACTGCATCAAACACTGTATTATTGTTTTGTGTTATATTAGTACAGACAAGTAAGTATCATTACTTAATCACAGTATATATTATTCTGGTGTACACTGTTGACTTGACTCCATGGTATTGACTATACTTTAGCTTGCCACCTCATAACTTTACCTTAATTGCTCTTGTATAGTTAATTTATCTTCTACTAGTTGTACATACCTCCTATTTAATTGAATTATTCTTAATTTGTGTTGCCATACCTGAATCATCCCTCTTGTGAACACTAGGCCTATCTTATCTTTATTCATAACCCTGCTCACAAACTCACCTGAACCTGGGTCATCTGTTTGCCAATATCAATGTTCCTGCTACAGTAAATCCTATAGGCACATTGTACTGCTTCACCGTAGTATGAACCATACACTTTTAAGGTTTCGTGTCAAATATTGTGCAATTTGTTATGAATTACTCATTGTTTTGACAAGGTAAATTAAAGCTATTTACCAAGTGTCAGCTCTGGTAAATTTAATTGTACTGTTTTTTTTTTAATAAATGTTATGGAACATGAAAAAACAATTTGCCTTGATCAGGGTTTTAATTTGTTGCAAATGTGAACATGGTTTTAATAATCTGTATCTTATTGCTCTGAAAAACTACAATGATTTAAGAAATAGCAGTGATACTTATCAACATTTATTGAATTGATTGAATATATGGACAGACATTAAAGGCACCTATTCATGTCAACAGAGAAAACAATAATTTGTTCTCTCTTTTATCACTTTGATTATACGCTGATGGTGCAGAAAAGGGTGAAGTCCTTGTAGATCTCTGGCACTTTGAGGACAGACCGATCCAGGAACTCTCCACTGTTGTCTTTGTATAGTATGCTCCTATTAAAGACCGATTCATAGACATCAACACATAATATATTAGGTGTACATAGCTTGCTTTAACATCATTACTATCTTACCTTACCTTCTCTGATTTGGTTTTGTGGACATCAGTAATTTTCTCTCCCAGGCCTGGTTGTGCACCCTGTGAATTTAAGCAAGAAACATAAGTGTATTTAACATGATTTTACTATTATATTATTATTATTTTTACAATTGCATTATTATCAGACTTGCCAACCTTCTTGGTTTGTGCTACTGCTGCCTGTCCTCTGCACACAGGTGAGTGATGTGCTGACTGGCACAGGTCCATGCACATAGTGCAGCTGTGATGCAGCTCAACAGGGGTACTTCAGTCACACCTGGAAGAAGAGAAACAAACCAACAAAATACTTGTTCTTTCTGCTCAGTTTGCTTTGTATTAATTAAAAAAATTACATTTAAGTTGCAAATAAAGCATATCATCTCTAGATCTGTTTTATTAGTGGTGAAATTGTACTTAACAGACTGGGTCCGTGTACTTTTTCGTTCATTTGATTTTCATTTCATAAACAGGTATTAAAAACAAATGGTTATTTGATTTTCGTTTTAAATCATGGGGATCAGACCTCTGGTGCTGGGTCTAATATTCTAATATTAGCTGCTGCAGCTAGCTAGCAGCTAGCTACCAGCCCTGTGAGCTTGGTCCCCGCGGTTCGCTCCCCGGTGCTGACTGACTCTGGTCCGTCTGCAGAGCTGCGTTACCCGCTCTAGATGACCTGGGAATCTACCGCGCTCGTGATTTATTCATATTTTATTTACTTTGCAGTGATATGCTATGATGCACTGATGTCAGGCAGGCTTGCTGCTGCTTTTAGTCTGAGCCTGTGAGATAACTAAACTTCCTTTGAATATAACGTGCATATAAATAGACGGAATAAATAAAAGTCCCCGGAAATAAATATAAGTAAAACATATGTATTTAGGCTATTGAACTATAATGACTAATGCCTACATATGTATTGCCTCATTTATGTATTTCATGTTCCATTTCATAGCCATATTTATTATGTAAAGGGGGCAAAAATGGACGATCAGTCGCTCAGGAAGTTATAGACTACAGTTTCCCTCAACAGCAGCCGGACATTCTACCGCTTAACGTGAAAAGCTTAACGTGGTAACTTAATGTACCTAAACAATGATCAATCAGATATCAATCAGTTATCAGTCACATAACGTCCATAATAATTGGACTTTGGGTTAAATTTTTTTGACAGTTTTCAGTGGTTATGAGGAGCAATATGAGAGAGAAATTTGGTAATCATTGATCATTGTTTAGGTACATTAAACCACCTCTATTTGTTTCTGGACATCAAGCGCTAGGCCATATGCTAGCTAGCTAGCTAGGTGCTTAAGTTATGTTACTCACCCTCGTAGTTGTGGACATAACTTCATGCGTTCCACTTCAAAGCTTTCTCCCGTTTCCTGACCGGTGCAGGTGAAAGTGCGTCGACCATTCTGTGCACATTGTTGACATATACTTATAATAAAGCTATAAACGGCGCGGGGATATATAAACTTGGTTACAGTCAGGTTACAGTGCAGCCGCCCTCAACAGACGTTCTAAAGTAAAGTGAACGCGACCTCAACGGGGTTGGGATCATTTCATTGGTCAACACTACAGCTGGCATTCTATTGGTTGTTGACTTTTGATAGGGTTATAACACACACAAAAAATCCAAGCCGCGCAGGAGAAATCCGAGAGCAGAAACTTTGCAAGTGAGCAGAATCAGCCTGAGTGCGAGGAGAAGGTTCAAAGCTGAGAGCAGGAAATCTGTCCAAACAACAACATATCTGAGTCCAAGCAGAAAGTTTGAGTGCAAGCAGAGCAAATCCAAGCGCGAGCGCAAACTTTGAGCACAAGCAGAGAAAATCCAAGCGCGAGCAGTGACTATTTGAGTGTGAGAGCAAGGTTTTGAGGGAAATTATTACAAAATGTGAACGTAATATCAGTGAGAAATGCTCTCAAATTGAAAAAATGCGCTCTTGATTAAAGATAGGAATATAACTCCATACGCTGCTTCCTAAAACAGGAAGGAAAGCTGGCAAAAAAATAGCCGACGCTGTAAATGTGTAAATCACAACGCTTATCAATATCACTTCCCCATCAGTCAGGACCAAGATCTGACCACAATTACACTTGTGCTTTCCATAAACTGTCGTTGCTTTAGCCTTTTATTTCAGTTGCAACCCTGGCAGTGGTAAGCGATCGTGAGAGAAAATAAAAAATATAAAAACATAATTCAAACCGATGTGTGGCATTGGCGACACACGGCTCAAGAAGCCGACAAATAGCCTATACGTAGTTCCCTCCACTTAAAATCTATATCTTTCATAAAAATACCCATCAGGGAATGTTAACGGGATTGTCATTCTCTAAATGTTTTAACTTTTCTGAGCGCACCTCTCTCTGTGCACCGAGCTCCACCGGATCTTCTAAGAACGGTGACACTGTTATCCAGGCCCGGATTATCCATAAGGGCACTTGGGCCAGTGCCCAGGGGCACCAACCATTCACAACAGTGGGGGGGGCACCACATGACACAAGCTTTAACAATATTTTCCGTAAATTGTTATATTATTCACTTGAAATTGTTGAAAGATCATACATTACTCGTTTATGAACACTAATTTCACAATAATAATAATAATAATAATAAATTATAAATAAATCAATATTACATGACCACTATCACTCCCTCTCCCCAATCTGTCAGAGTTGAGTTGGTCCACAGGTACACGCAAATGTATCATTTGGGGGGCGGGGGGGTTTAACAATAATCAAAAGTGGCCAGTTTAACCCCCCCAAAATTGTTATCATAATGATGAATGTAAAATATTAACTGTTATAAAAAATTATAAGTGGTTGGCTTTCTTGATTAAATGTAACTGGCAAGCAAAGAAAAACATTTTTCACACAACCCCCCCCAACTCTGGGTGAGACTTGGTTGTGCCCAAACCTCACAGCGCGCCGGTGCGCTTTGTGAGTTTATTCAGTATGCAGAGAAGTGTAAAAGACTCTTCCACAGTCTGCACTTCTTTTCCTAGAACTCATATTTCTTTCAGAGGACTTTGTGCAATATATCCATATTCTTAGATCTAATATTGATAGTCTTTTGTCCATATCTTATTCATTTTAGGTCCTTTTATTGTCGTTAGCTGTGATGCTAAAGCAGTTTTAGCTTTCCCATGATGCTTTTGAAAGTTTTTGAACAAAACAAAGGAGTTGCTTTCAGGGCCCGTGAAATAAAGTCAGAAAAATACACATTTGACCGACCCACCATGCTGCAATATATAGTATTGATTTGAGGTATAGTGCCCAGGGGCACCACATTGTCTTAATACGGGCCTGCCGTTATCATATCAGTAGTGAGTATCGATTGGTCAGTAGGCGGTGCTTTAACACCGGTTGAGCTCTAATCTCCAACATAACCTGCTCCCGAACAGGTTAGGTGTTTGCATAAGTTACCACGGCGATGTAACCCGGTAACAAGTGATCCGCCGTCGTGATACACAAAACCCTGGGTTGAACCTGAAGTTACCTCGTTAACGCCAAATCTTGCTTCGTAGTACAGGCCTCTGGTTTTCCACAGTTTAAAACAAACAATGCAGAAGATTATATGTATCAACTGTGTGTTTCTCAGGTAGCTCATCTTCCAAGACACAATACACCACAGATTTATATGACAGATCAAAACTTACTCCATACACTTTTAATTTGTCCCAGACTTCTTTTGCTCTGTGTCAGTCTCATATAAGAAAAATATCAGCCCAGTCTCATGGCAGTTCGTGAAATGGTCACGTTATTGAAACGTGTACTGAACACGTTAATGTCGTTATTTTCGTGTGGTGAGCACGAATTTTAAAGTAATGTATTTCAATGGGAAGCATAGTTCATGTTCACAGAACGATTACGGAAGCGAGTAGTATTGATAAGCCGAAAATCCAGAGGCTGGTCGGGGTGGTGGATGGGTCAAACAACACAGGACTTTCACCATGGAGACCGTGGATCGCGTCCCACGTGTTGCAGTTCCTTTCCGCGTTACTCTCTTCCTAACCACAACCATCCCGTTGTTGCCGGCGTGTGGCGTTTCATGTCCCCGTTGTTGCGTCCCCCAGAGCAGCCCAGTGTCATGGCAGTTCGTGAAATGGTCACGTTCAAAAAATCGTGACCTGTACATGAGATAACGAGGAAATCGTGACCTGTACATGAATCAATAAATCAAAATAACGTGACCATTTCACGAACTGGCATGAGAACGGGTTGCGTGCCCCATCATTGTTGCAGTAAGTCATTGGACATTTTGTTGTTACCCTATCAGCTACCTACGCCCACTTCACTAATGGCACTAAACTGATATTAGAACTGACCAAACAATACGGTGTGAAACAATGCTAGGTGGTCCATGGCCCGAGCTGCGCTTATCTTTTGTGTTTTATTTTTAGAAGGCTGAGATAGCGTGTGAAAGTATGTGCGAGAGCAGCAGGAAAGATGCCATATCCCTAAATGAATTGTGGTTACCGAAAAGAATGCCAATACTTACCAGGCCTTTAGTGGTTTAGCGGTCCAGCAGCATGTGGAAACACTGACATTACGGTGTATGATTCATCAAACTTGTGCATGAGCCGGGGCCTATCCTCAAAGGTCTTCTTCAGCTTCTGCAGGATGATTTCTCTGTCACTGGTATAGTTCCTTGGACACAAGTTTAGTCTTTGTCTAAATTGTTTTGAGCCACCATGCCATAAATCCAGAGCCTTTGGCTAAAAGAGAGAGACATAATTCACTTCATAATTCATAATTAGTAAATAGTAGGAACCCCCCATTTGTTCAATGTGGCATCAAAATAGTTTTAGGGTGATTCTGAAACAGATATCCCCTGTAATTATTGATATCAATAGCATCAGAAGGCATGCATTGATGCAACTTGAGGGGGTTAGTGTAATACCGACCCCCTCACTGAGGCCCTGTTTACACGTACATGGCATTTCCCTTCTTTTGTGCCCTTCATTTACACGCAAATGGAGAATTTGCCTCTGAAAACAAGTCTTTCTAAAAACTTTTTTTTTTTTTAAATCTTCCTTTGCACGTTTGCATGTAAACTGAGACAAACGGAGGTTTAGGCAGCCGAGGAAGTGGGGAAAAGAAGAGAGAGGAAGTGATTCGTTGCTGTTGTTGCTATTTTCGGGATTCTTATTGGCTAACGTGGGCTTGAGCTTCTCGTTACACTGCCACCTACAGGTTTGGCGTGCTCTTGACGGCATTGACGGCATATGTACACGGGTACGTGTAAACGAACACTTTTCTGGAAACTGACAGCTGTGCATGATGTTATTTTAGAAATGTTGAAATGTCCGTTTATGAAAATAGCCGGCCACGTGTAAACGTAGCATTAGTGGCCACTCAAAAAACTCAAACCAATGCACTCTAATTCCACTGCCCTGCAATTAATCCTACTTTCAGGAAGGTTATAATGTTCAGTTTTTGTTTAAACAGTTTTACAGAGTTGTTGATTCAACAGGATGGTCATTTTGGAGGATGTGTTTCTAATATTTAGTCTTATACCCTAAAGCTTGATTTATGGTTCTGCAGAGGCTCCACGCATAGCTTTCACCGTAACCTACTTAAGTGGCCCGATGTTTATACTTATACTACTTTTATACTTTCTGTGTGCGTCTTGTCATCATGTGTGTGTGTGTGTGTGTGTGTGTGGAGAGTGGGTGATGGAGAGAGGGAGAGAGTGAGACGTTGATTAGCTTTGGAGCGAGTAGTGTCATAGTGAGAGAAGGAAAATGTGTGAAATATAAACTGTGCTTTCTGACCAAGGTCAGAAATCTGTAGCAGGAAAAATTAACCCTCTCCTTGATTTCATGTTGTTTATGGAAAAAAAAAAAGAACCAGGAAATGTATACGTGGCGGCAGCTGTAAGTTACATTTTCGAGAGATGCACGTTTCTTGGCCCATTGTTGAATTCCAGATTTGATCCACAAATAAGAGGCAAATTAATTACGCCCTTTACGCTTTCTTTGTGTTGGAATTTTAAACTCCGGTGGATTTCTGAGGACTATGGTTAACTGCTCCTCAGATCTCTGCAGGGTAAATCCAGACAGCTAGCTAGACTATCTGTCCAATCTGAGTTTTCTGTTAAAAGAACACGCCGACTTATTGGGACTTTAGCTTATTCACCGTAACCCCCAGAGTTAGACAAGTCGATGTAAGTGACAAAATAACGCCAACATGTTCCTATTTACATGTTGTGATTTGTAGAGTCACAGCGTGTACAAAAAACAACGTAACATGAGAAACAGCCATCTTCTATCCGTAAACAAACCGGGAACTATATTCTCAGGCGGAAGAATATAGTACTTGGGCGGAATGATTTGCTTTGCAGCAACCAGTCTGAGAATATAGTTCCCGGTTTGTTTATGGTTAGAAGGTGGCTGTGTCTCATGTTACGTTGTTTTTTGTACACACTGTGAGACAGCATTACAGCACGCACGGAGATGAGAAGGGTATGTATCGACTTGTCTAACTCTGGGGGATACAGTGAATAAGCTAAATTCCCAATAACTTTTGAACGTACACATGTTCCACCAAAACAACTTCCTTCCCGAGGCTATTTTGCAGCAGCACCGTGGATCGGCTCAGTGCATAGCACAGCCCAAGGTGATTGTGATTGGTTTAAAGGTCCCATGACATGATGCTCTTTGGATGCTTTTATATAGACCTTAGTGGTCCCCTAATACTGTATCTGAAGTCTCTTTTATATAGACTTTAGTGGTCCCCTAATACTGTATCTGAAGTCTCTTTTATATAGACCTTAGTGGTCCCCTAATACTGTATCTGAAGTCTCTTTTATATAGACCTTAGTGGTCCCCTAATACTGTATCTGAAGTCTCTTTTATATAGACCTTAGTGGTCCCCTAATACTGTATCTGAAGTCTCTTTTATATAGACCTTAGTGGTCCCCTAATACTGTATCTGAAGTCTCTTTTATATAGACCTTAGTGGTCCCCTAATACTGTATCTGAAGTCTCTTTTATATAGACCTTAGTGGTCCCCTAAGTCTCTTTCCTGAAATTCAGCCTTGGTGCAGAATTACAGCCACTAGAGCCAGTCCCACAATGAGCTTTCCTTAGGATGAGCCATGATGTCTCTCTCTCTCTCATGGGTGGGCCAAATTCTCTGGGCGGGCAAAGCAGAGAAAGGGGAGGTAACCTTTCCCCTTATGACATCATAAGGAGAAGATTCCAGATCAGCCCATCTGAGCTTTCATTTTCTCAAAGGCAGAGCAGGATACCCAGGGCTCGGTTAACACCTATCGCCATTTCTAGCCACTGGGGGACCATAGGCATGCTGGGGGAACGCATATTAATGTTAAAAATCCTCATAAAATGAAATTTTCATGCCATGGGACCTTTAAAGAAAAGCCAATAAACCAGGCAAATAAGATTGTCTTTTCTTCTTCAATTCAGGCTAATCTCAATCATCACCTCTATCCTCATTATTACCATACTGGTATCATGATGATGCAACAGTAGACAAAGTCAGATGTTTAGAATTCTCGCAGCACAACATGGTTGAGACTGAAGAGTAAAGGCTCGATTATACTCCATAATGGATGAGTACTATTAACATAGCGTTTGATTACTATAATGTGGGTAGGCATTCAGACGTGTGTTTGATTTGGGGCTGAATTACTGAGAGTTTGTTACCAGTAACGCTGTTGGATTGCGAAAGGACATGAGTGGTTGCTTGATCGATCGAGATTTGGAGAAAAAGCAGCAACGACAGTAATGAGCTGAACCCTGCTGTAGTCTCACTAAACTGAAGTAATGTGGTAATGTTCACACACAAGCGCAGGTGCTTGTGTGCGAACGTGAGCAGACAGCAATTTTCCCTTTTTATTTTCTTTGCAGGAGAATCCTTCAGTGAAATCGGAAACGTTCTCCTTGTTAAATGATGAAAAGGATTTGTAAGTTGTGTATTTATCTTAATTACGAATCATTTTTTGCATTTAAAATTGAAAAACTGGGATGCGTGTGACACTGTGCAATGCACCTTTTAGAACGCACAAATACATTCAGTTGCCAGTTTATTAGGTGCACCTAGAGAAAAGAACAAATGCAGTTTAACACAGCACAGCAGTCTTTAAAGGAGACCCAGTATACTCATTTTCAGTTGCATACTTGAATATTGTGTTTCTACTAGAACATGTTTTAATGTTAAAAAACTATACTGCCTATAGCTGCAGCACCTGTCTCGCTCTATTGTAGCTCTTTGTCTCTTTAAGCCCCCCTCCCCTTAAAAAATGTGTTAATGTGTTTCATAGGCTAATCTAAAATGTGGATGTTAGATAATGGAGTCAATGCAATGGATGCATCTGTAATGAACACTGCTGTTAATGCATTGTAAAACCAAGCTATTTTGTACCGTAGTCATTATGACTGCCCTTGACAACGAAGCGTATCCCTTCTACGGTGAATAATTCTGCCGTCTCAAGCCCCTCAGTGCCGGAATCATCTTTCACAGTAATCTTGTCCATAGGGATGGAGAACTTTTCTCTCACTTTATTGTTGAGGTTAAAAGACAACATAACATGGCACATTTTTGAAATTATAAAATGCGATGGCCTCACTCAGTTTGAATAACTGGTTAGTCATGTGCCATTTGGGAAGTTAACCTTCAGATATGAATTCTTCATAATCAGCAGCTTGTTTCTTGTGGTTTTGATACTGCACCTTGATTCTCATTTTTCCATCTACAATGAAAAACAGCTAGAGAAAGACAGCAGGACATTTCTTAAAGGAACAATATGTGATATATTTACTGTATAAAATCACCAAAAATACCACAATATGTCATCAGATATTAAGGAGTTTTAGCATTTATTCACAGACAAATAAACTGTACACAAACTGCACTTCTACGTTAACTGCATACTCTCTCTCTCTTTACTCTCTCTCTCTCTCTCTCTCTCTCTCTTTACTCTCTCCACCCCACACTCGCTAACGAGTGGGCTGCAGCTGTCGCTGTGTGCGCAGCATGCATGGTGTGTGTGTGTGTGTGTGTGTGTGTGTGCAGTGTTGCCAAGTCTTTGCCAACGAAAGTAACTCCAAAAGTGGGCAGATGACGCCATACGCTCATTTGCATATTGGTGACATCAACGTGTATCATTCGCAGGGGCGTAGCACAAGACCCTGGGCACTATGCATAGGCAGTCCTGATGGGCCCCCATGTTCCTCAACCCCCCCCCACCCCCCAAAAAAAATAAAAAAAAGAATAATTGGGCCTCTGTACACATGAATCTGTAGGCCTAGATGTTTATAGGGTAATAACTATTAACTGTAATGCTTAGAGTAGCCTGATAACACACATTTCAAACCTCCTTTGTCAACATTCTCTAGCCTACTTTACTGTGGTTACTACTACATTTTGTTTGTTTTTTCTGTACTTTTACTTGCCAGCCTGCGTACTATGGTGTCTCTCTGATCATCTGTAAATTTATCTGGTCATAGTCCTGGATCCTCTGGTAAAAACTGGTCTGCACTGCTCTGCCTACTTTCCAGTTTCATCAGCTCTCATTTCCACACTGTGCTCAGAGCAACACTCATGCTCCCTGCTGTCTTCACTCCCATCATCCTCAATCAAATCTTCTCTATCATCTTTCTCTATGAAAGATACATTTGATATTAACCTCTTATCCTAATTGTAACCTAATATTATAAAACACACTAAGATGTTAGTGTTACTTAACACCTTTCAGTCAAAATGGCTAAAGATGGTTTGCTTTAATTTTGATATAAGCTTCCCTTGTCTGAAATCCAAAGAGGAGGATGAGGGGTCTGTTGCTACTCCACTCTCTGCTGTGACTGTTTCTGAAACTGAGGGCCATGTGTTTCACAATGTTAACATCTGCTTCTACTGAATCTGACATAACTATAATCTTGACATGATATGTATCTACCGATGAGCTACCTATGACACTGATTAGCCTATTATTGCTAATTATAGACATTATAGCCTATTAATTTAAAATTAAACATCTTTTAAATTAGGCTATTGCAATGGTTTGTTATATGCAAACAGCATTGTTAGTGTAGTTTATCCATTTAGCCTTTACCTCAGATTACATGTATAACCGAATTATCATTTGAAAGTGTATGTTCTGCTCTTTCAATGGGTTGTCTCAGTCCGTTTTTAGCGCTAACGGTCGCGGAGATATTCAAGCAGTTTAGCACCATGGATTTCATTTTTTAGTTTGTGCTCACCTGTCTTTGAAAAGAAGTCAGTTACCAATTGTTTCCCCTGATTTTGTTTTCTCTCCTTTTCCTGTCTTTACTTTCTTTTTGGTAACCTGATTTGGCTTCCTTTGAGAATTTCTACAGCAGAAGTTTGCGCTCCACCAGATGAACAAAATGCGTGCAGATGGACTAAACCATTTGGCGCATTAGCAAGGTGGTGGGTGATACCTTAGATAGTCTTTTTTGTATACAAAATGTAGTCAGTCAATCAACCAAGTTATTCAGCCAATACACTAACTTTACATTTCATCTGACATGCATTATGAAATTTAATTAGGAAATGAAAATATCCAGGTGAAATAAAATATTCCAGACTTTTCAAGGGCCCTCTCTCCCCTTGGGCCCTGGTAATCAGTATTGACTTTACCCCCAGTCCGACGCCCCTGATCATTCATATAAAGCTCAGTTTTTTTCTTGTTCTTTATTTGAACAATATTTAAAGACAGGCAGAACAACAATCAGAACATAGACAGTAAAACGTAAACACACATACTGCCAGGTACGGAAGAGGATTAGGGCCACGTGAATATTTTATTTCAGTTCTGAGTTTAAACTCAAAATTCAGTTTGAGTTAAGTTTTTGGAGTTTAAACTGAAATAAAATGTTCACATGTGGCCCTAATCATCTTCCTTAGCCAGGGGAATCACAATCGAACAATAAATATATCAGTTCATGAAAATCGTATAGGGGGTACATACATTGAATATTCAATTGTTAAAATGTTATGTTTGAGTTCATTTTCAAATATTGAAAAAAGGATGGTTTGTGTTTGGAAAATGTAGACTTATGAATATGAAATTTAGCAAGTAACAACAGTATCAAATTAATGATGTAGTATTTATTTGTTTTGACGGAAACATAAGAACACCACCCAAACAATACACTTTCTTATGACAGGGGAAGTTCAGAATCATTATGTTGTGAAATTAATGTGCTGACTGACATCTTGCCAAAAAAAATAAAGGAGATAGGAAAGGAACAAAATAGGTGACATAAATCTACAGAAGCCAGTTTACAAAAAAGGAGTCCACATTATTTTTCTTTTTGTATCTTAGTAGAAATGCATTGCAGGGATAAAAGTGATGAATAACCTTATTTGTAATAAGATATTTTAAGTCCTTATTTTTAGAATATTAAGATTTTTTTTAAGACCCCGCAGGTACCCCGAAGTAATGCCACATTGTGGCTCTGAATTTTGAAACAACAATTAAGCTGGAGGCGAGTGAAAATGGCGGCTGTCAAATTCTGCAACAAGCGTGCAAGATGTAATACTCACAGGGGTTGAATACCTTTAAACTCTGATGTTATGCCAAACAATGTTTTATGAGTTGTGTTTTCTCCCTAGTACAGACTTCACTGTATCAAAACACAACACTACACACACAAACTGTCCACTGTCTGACACTTTTTATATCACTGAATTTGACAAGACCAGCGTACCCCAGGACAACCCAGTCTCATGGCAGTTCGTGAAATGGTCACGTTATGTAATCTATTGAGTCGTGTTCACAGGGACGTTTTTTTCGTGGTGGCCAGCACGAAAATGTAAACTAATGTATTTAAATGGGAAGCATATGTCGTGATCACAGCACGACTATGGTAGCGAGTAGTATGAAATGCCGAAAATCCGCGTAAGGAGGTTGGTTGGGGTGGTGGATGGGTCAAACAATTCAGGACTTTCACCCGGGAGGCCGGTGATCGCGTCCCGCGTGTGGCGTTTTGTTTCCCCGTTAATCGTCCCGTTATTGTTGCGCGTCCCCCGCGGCTGTGTCCTGGCGTGTGAGGCGTCCTCCCCCGCAGCCGTGTCCCGGCGTGTGAGGCGTCCTCCCCCGCGGCCGTGTCCCGGGGTGTGACGTTTGCTTTCCCCGTTAATCTCCGTATAGACCATTACGTGCTGGCCACCACAAAAAAAACGAGATTACCGTGTTGTTTTTAATAGATATTTCAAAATCGGTCCAATTTGAGTTTTCTGTTAAACGATGAAAGCGACTTTTGAACGTAGACATGTTCCACCAAAACAAGTTCCTTTCCGAGGCTGTTTTGCAGCGGCACCGTGGCTCGGCTCGGTGCTTAGCACCGCACAAGGTGATTGTGATTGGTTTAAAGAAATGCCAATAAACCAGAGCACGTTTTTTCTGCCATCCCAGAATGCTATGTGGACTAGCCAGAACCTCCTCCACAGCGCTGTCTGACAAATTGAGGCTAACCTAGTCTGGACCACTGCCCGACCGGAGACTTCCGTCCCCAAGTCGACACGCTGCCCACGGCTTCGTCCTAGGGCTGACGGTGATGCTGTGTGGGTGCTGCCACGGCCAGGATAGGGTATGCACCTTTGGAAACCACTACCAGGCCTGGCCCAAAAAGATACGGAACCTCAACCCAAGTGCGGCGCGGCACGGTGCGGCGCGGCACGGTGCGGCGCGGCACGGTGCGGCGCGGCACAGTGGCCTCGCCCTCAAACTCAGATGTTGGGTGGTAATTTCTAAATCACAAGAGGCCCCTTAGATAATACGAATCCCATGCGCATAGTGCTTGATTTTTTATCTAAAAAAGTATTCCTATTGTTTTGTGACCAAGAGTTGGCAGTGGGAGGGGTAATGGTTCTTTCCACTGAATGTTCAGTGCCGGACTCTGAGAAAGCAGCGTGTGCTAGTGCAGCCCCAGTGTAGCATTGTAAGCTTTACAGTTTTATAACATAATATTTTAACAAAGCCAGGCTTCTATGACATCAAGAGAATATGTTATACAGTTAAAAAAAAATCTCACCTTGTCAGCTTGGTATATGGGAACTCAGAACCTGCCAACCAATAACGGAAACAAATTGGCAGGAAATGTGAATATAGGCGGAATATTTATTGGAAGGCCACTGAAACAAATGTCAAATATAAATGCAGATCAGGCCAGGTGGAAGGCTCGTCAAACAGCTTCTGACACTTCACACCCACCTCACTCTGAATTTGTATGCCTCCTTCAGGCAGGTGCTGTGGAGCTCTTTTTTTCCCCATGTCGGTCTTGAACTGATTGATTTTGGATTCTTGACTTATTCAACCTACATGTTTACTGCCTAACAATGTAGGTGTTTGTGTTACATAATCATTTTATTATAGTTTTGTGTAAATTTGCAACTATTTTACATTTCTGCGGACAATACGGGTGTCAAGATGTGGTTGAAAAAGAACAAAACAGTTATATGACCTTTGACCATTATTTACCATCTGGAAAAAACGACAGCATGGTTTTACAGCGTTTGTGTGTGTCTGTGTGTGTGTGTGTGTGTGTGTGTGAGCGCACGCGCATTGGGGGGGGGATGTTATTGTCTATGACAACATACACAGGAAACTGGAAATACCTTACTGTTGACAACAAAAAAATAATATCATTATCAGTAGCAGCAGTTATCTTCAAGTTACCTGTCCCACCTTGACAATAGCTGTGTTCGAAACCGCTCCCTCATTCACTCACTCACTATTCCCTATATAGTGTTTATTAAATAGTGAACTATATAGGGAACGACCGAACGAGATTTCGGACACTCACTGAAAACACATTGTTGTATGACTTGCGTCAGGAGTTGCTTCCGTTGTTTGTGTGACGGAGGCGGGCGCGCCCTAGCCTGGTCCCACCAGACTCTGGTACACTAGCCTGGTCCTACCAGACTCTGGTACACTAGCCTGGTCCTACCAGACTCTGGTCCATTTCATTTGTACAGAGAGTGTGGCCACTCTCCATTGACAAGTGTTAACTTCCTTGAAGGCGGGTACTCTGTTGAAGTTTAAAACTATTGGATCTGCCCAGAGCCACTCTGGATCTCCCGTAACCAATCGCTAACGTTTGGTCGTGACGTCAGCTTAGCATCGCTAGCGTTCGCCTTAGCCAACTCCTTCACCACTAACATTGCGAGCTGGAAAATCAAACTGACAGTGAGTCACAGCAATGCCGATGAAGTGGTTTCAAGTGTGTTTACAGTTTTTCAAAATTTCACGTAGACACCATTCACTGTGATATGATATTAATGGCGAGCCATAAGTAGTCGCGGTGCTGTTCTTGACGTTACACTTCCTCTGACACGAGCAGGCACAACGGTGGTTTCTGTGCCCTGGGGACTGACTGACAGGCTGAGGTTGTAAGACAAGGCAACTATTTCTACAGCACCTTTCAGCAACAAGGCAATTCAAAGTGATTTACATGAAACATTAAAGAGCAATTAAAAACGGTCATGATGAAAATAAAACAGGCTAAAATATTATAATATACAAATACAAGAATAAAAGTTAAAGCGAGTAAGAAATTAATAATTATTTAATGTTTTCAGGTTGTAGGGACGGGTTTGGGAGGAGAGAGGGAGGGGTTTTATTTTTGTTTAATTTCTGTCAGTGTAAAATATTCTAAATCAATAACATAATAATGTTCTAAGTTAAATAGGTTTGGAATTATTTTTACAACTGAAATAAGTTTTTTGTAATTACAGAGGGAAAGAACCGGAAAAAGTACCGTTGGGTACCGGGAACCAAATTTCAGGTACCGGTATCGGTACTGGTATTGGTTCAGATGCAAAAGATACCCAACCCTAGTCTTTCTACATGCAAAATTCATGCAATAAACTCATTACAGCCTTTATGTATTGTGGCATCATATTTTCCTCCCTATCAAACAACCCTGCAGTTGGTCTCGAGTTCAGCGGTAACATTCCTAAACATAATCAGAGACGACATAATAAGCCCTGTTTTAGCTTCTCGGCATTGGTTGTCTTTTAAATTCAGAATACATTTTAAGACTCCTTTAATCACCTACAACTTCTTAATATGACACAGCACTTTTCTTATATAACTGAGTTGACAACTCCTTCCTCCATGACAGTGAAGCTTAAATCCCCCAACCATCCATAATTTCAAACTAAAAGCTGCAGTTATCTGTCAGTGCAGCCCATACTGGTCGAGTTATAAAAAGAAAGAGCATTGAAACATATCTGTTCTTACTGGCTTCTTTTCAAGTTAAACATGATTATTATTACTTCTAATGACTCTGATGATGTGTCTTCCTTCCTGTCATTTCCATCCTGTCAGTTCTTTAGCCTGTCCGTGTCATATATTATTTTAATTGCCTTTATATTGCTCTGTAATGATTGGTCTCTTTTGCAGTTTTTGATATCTCATTCTCTCAGTCTTTTACTTTCTAACACACTGTTTTTTTTCATGTCCTCTCTCCCAAACACACACTTTCTCATTCTCAGCTCTCTCTTACACAAACACACCAACACACACTGCTTCAGGCAGTCTGTCAACCACAGAGTGGAGAAAATACAGGCAGTAGTCCATACACTGGAACTTTATTATGGTGTATACCAAGTTTTGAAAGCCAGATTTAAAGCAGTATTTTTGGTTTGACACTGCTGATGTCTAAATTTCTGATAATTCACACAGAAAAGTAATGCAAATATGGTTTCCTCTAGACACACTTTGCCAGGAGGAAACAGCTTCTAAAATAACATTTAGGCAGCCTTCAGACACTGAAACCCAACAAAGCCCAGCAAAATGCATTAATCATAATAATATGAAGAATGTGAGCACACTTGTGCATTGTGGGGCCACTTCAGTTCTTCCCATACACAAGCATTACAGTACTGATGAATTATACAAGACCTTAAAGGCAGTCGCTAGAATGGAAATTTCTGCTAGTGCTGAAAAGTCCTCCTAAAGTTGCAGCCTGCATAGCAGGTTATATCATTTGGTAATTGTCTTCTCGTTCAAAAAGCAGTGGTGGCGGTTTTAATCACATGATTTAAGTAACGGTCACAGTTTTAAAACATGTAGGTAACGTTGTAAAATGGAACTTGTTAAGTTTACAAAAATACTGTAGGGTTAGGAAAACATCAGGGATTGGCTCATAATTAGTCACATAAAACTACTAAAATGAGGACGTAATGACATCACGCATGTACCCAATTCATGGAATAGGTCCATAAAAGTCGGTTAATTAAAAAAAAAGTGACCGATGACTTTTGGTTTCACGCGGGACATGAATCCTGTTCTTCTGAGTGAAAGTCCTGTGTTTGTTTGAGCCATTCACCACCCAACCTGCTTCACTTCCACGTTTGCAGCCCCAATAATTACTACAGCCACTAGAGGTTGCCACCTTACAACAAACGTGAATACAATATAGGTGGTTATATTCTGCTTGCACAATCGACCTATACGGTGGTTTTCTGGGTGTGATCGGTCTGCAAAAGAGTGATTTATGTTTGTTCGGAGGCTCCACGAAGAGCTTTCGTCGTAGCATACGCAAGTGGCTTGAAGTTTATACTTGTGCGTTGGCGTGTACGTCAATCTCTTTAACAGAATAGCAGGACCAGCATGTGTGTGTGCGTGGGAAATGTGTGGTAGAGCGAGTGAAAGAGTGACGGCGATTAGCTTCGGAGCGAGAATCGACTCTAGGGTTATAGTGGGAGAAACAAAGTGCCTCCCCTGTCTTTTCTGACCACGGTGGGAAATCTGTAGCATTTCATGTTGTTTTTGGAGAAGGAGAACCAGGAAATGAGCAGGGGGAAATGCAGCTCTACCAAACCACGCAGAGCGGCGTGCCTCGCCGTGACGTGTAGTTACATTTTTCGGGAGGTGCACGTCAGGCTACGGCGTCGGTATCTCCACTTACCTACGTACGTAGCCATGGCGTAGATTTTTAACGCAGAAGCATAAATCACGCTCAAGTCAGTAGGATACATCATCTGTGAATCATGACTTACTGTGGCACATTTTTTGACAATCCATCCAGTAGATGTTGATATATTACACTGCCTAAGTGAAAATGTTGCTGGTGCAGCTAGATGGAAAGTCAAAGGATCAGCAAAGTAATTAGGGTTCATCATCCTGAGGGAAACATGAATGTCTGTACTGATTTTCATGGCAATCCATCTATTAGTTTTTGAGATATTTCAGTATTGACCAAAGTGGTGGACCAACTGACAGACCGACATTGCCATCCCCAGAGCCACAACGCTAGCATGGCTGAAACAAAAGGGTTTTAAAACCTGATAATAAAAAAATGTCAATCTTATGACATTTCATCCCATTGTTCATATATAGATTTTTATGAAAACTATTTTGAAACTGCATCAAAGTGAGTCCTAGTGAGACTTAAAGGAACATGCCGACTTATTGGGAATTTAGCTTATTCACCGTAACCCCCTGAGTAAGACAAGTCGATGCATACCCTTCTCATCTCCGTGCGTGCTGTAAAGCTGTCTGACGTCTCCAGCGTCATCTGCCCATCACAGAACAGGCAGGTGAATGGTTCCAGTAATCCTACTGCTCCGAATAAGTGACAAAATAACGCCAAAATGTTCCTATTTGCATGTTGTGATTTGTATAGTCACAGCGTGTACACAAAACAACGTAACATGAGACACAGCCATCTTCTAACCGTAAACAAACCGGGAACTATATTCTCAGGCGGAAGAATATAGTACCTGGGCGGAGTGATATGCTCGCAGCAAGCCTGTCTGAGAATATGGTTCCCGGTCCAGGCTAGTTGGAACCATTCACCTGCAGGATCTGTGCTGGGCTAAGCTAATGCTGGAGCCGTCAGACAGCGTTACAGCACGCACGGAGATGAGAAGGGTATGTATCGACTTGTCTTACTCTGGGGGTTACGGTGAATAAGCTAAATTCCCAATAAATCGGCGTGTTCCTTTAATCTGGTGTTACTATTTTCAGAAAATTCATATTTCATGGCTCAGTGCTAGATTTCTCCCCGCCTTTGTCTCTCAGGTATATTGTCCTAAGCTCTTTTTCTCAGCCCTCCATCTTGTACTTAATCAGGTCTACACCGGAATTAATTGATTATTTGTCCAACAAACAAACAGACCAATTAATCTGTATTTGGCCAGCATTGGTGCTCCACGGCTCCATTACAGGCCCAGGAGCCTCTAGAAAGGAGCACCGAGACCTTGCAGAAATATAATAATGGCTGAAGATAATACCAGCCGGTCCCTGAGAGAGACATGCTGTTTGTTCCACTGTTATTAGCTCCCCCAAAATAAGAAAAAAAGAGTTTTTGTTGTCCCTGCGAAGAGAAGAAGAGGATGAATATGATGGAGAGGGTGTGAAGAGGCCACAAAAGAGAGATTTTATCTTGCTCTTGGTCTTCTTTATCCTCATCTTCCCACTCACAGCTGCCTTCATTGCAGGAACAGAGCATGTTGTCCTAAGAAGTGCCATTTAAAATGTCATATTGACTGATGTGATTAACTTTAATAACATGAGACAACTCTGGAAATGGTACAGGCTATAGTATTACTACCATGGAAGTTACTGGGTTTACCTTTCTCCTAGTCTGGAACAATGGAAGTACATTTCCAGGATAATTGCCTGAAATGTCCATTTCCTTCCTCTCTCTGTGTGTTTCCGTTCTCAAACTCTGTTCACTTACACTTATGGAAACAGCAACAAACTTCGAGCTAGTAAGCTACACGCTGAAAATGGCAACTTTTAAAGACTATTTGGATTCTGTTGGGTTCTTTTGGGGAATGATTGTAAAGATTTACAAAGAATATGTTTACGGCATTTACTATCTATGTTTTGGGACAAATTTGTGGGGATGGCTGGGGATGGACCATTTATCACTTCCTACTCGACCATTCCTTTACATTTCCTCGTCTTATCCCTTCTCTTTGTCATCATCAATCTGCCATGCCCTGGTCTCATGTTATTCCCTCACCTTATCATCTCCTCTGTCTCCATTACAGTACTTCATCCCCCTCTTCTCTATCATCACCTCCACTCCTGCCATGAAAGAAATCACTACTCTGCTCTCACTCCTACTTAACCATTCCTCTTACATGTCGTCCTCCGCGCCTCCTCATCTCCCGTTGCCGCCATCGACCCCTGGCTGCGTTCCTCGTCTTCATCATCATCCTCATCATCTCCCTCCCCAGTCCCCGAGGCGCAGTATTTGTATGTGTTGGATGTGCTGTACTCTATAAAAGCTGTATGCTAATGCAGCAGCGGGCTGCCGAGCATTAACAGCGAGTGGACCAATTTCAGGAGTGCTTGGCCACGTTTTATTACTGCTCATAAGCCCAAGGTCAGCGGCGTAAGATGAAGAGGCGAGAGCGTCCCGTGCAGCACTCGAATCATTTATCACCCAGCTCCGGTCTGCTCTGCCTCCTTTTTCCTGTTTCCTCTCTCTTCTTATTAGGCGCAGTCCACATGCTGTACTCCATCTATACTGTAATTTATCTCTCTCTCTTTGTATCATCTCTCTTCACATCTCTCTCTATCTTCATTTCTTTCCCTCGTGTTCATGTGTACAGTTATTTCCCTGCTCAATCCCCTCTATTACGTCATTTTTCCATCCTTCTTTCTCTTTGTGCAAAACACATTCAGTGCACTTACACTGTCCCCTCCTGTCATTTTTTAATTACTTGCTGACTTCATTGCCATTATTTTGTTTTATCAGAAAATGTATCGCCAAACCATTAGAAAAAATGTCAACAAGTGTGTTGAAATGGTGAATTATAAGTTTAAACCACATGTAACCCACATAAAAGGATATGGGTACAAAAGGAATAAAGGGTTAACACCTCTCGACGCAGAGCTGTAAACTGCAGTTGATAAATGAGAAAGCATAAGTGCGAGTTAAACGACTTATAAAGCCTTAATAGACTAGCACACTTGTTTCTCAACTGTTTGCAATTGTTTTGTCACATCGGTATGCCAAGGGAGTCAATAGCATGGCGCCTTGCTAGTTTAAAGGGACAGTTTACCCCAAAATCATTAAAACATATTTTTCCTCTTATCTGTAGTGCTATTCATCAATCTACGTAGTTTTGGTGTGAGTTGCCCAAAGTTGGAGATATCAGCCGTGGAGATGTCTGCCTCTTGAATATAATGGAACAGGATGGCAATCTGTCGTTGTGCTCAAAGCTAAAACAATACATTAGAAAAACTCTACAGCGATGTCTCTTTCCAGAAATCATGACCCGGTAACTCAAGGTAATCCACAGACCTGGTTGTGTGCAGTTTCATGTAGGAACTATTTTCTTTCTACCGAACTACACCTGCCGTCCGTACCAGTGTGCAGAAGGCTAAACTGCAGTGTGAGCTAGCTTGGGAGCTAGCAGTATCGGTTACCTATAAACTAATCTCCACAAGCTAGCGATGTCAGACCACGAGTCTGACAACACATACAATGCAGGATGCAGGCATTGTCTCCAATGTCAAATTCCTGTGTACTGTTTAAAGGGAGCCTGTAGGCTAAAGTTTTTTTTTCATATTTTCTGTCATATCTATATTGTTACAATGTCGTGCTGCTTCCAGACACAATTTTTAGCCCGTAAGTTACGACTTCAAGGCACGACTCACGACTTGGTAGCGTTCCAGCCAAAGTCACGACAAACCCTTCTACCTAACATTGATGTTAGCTAGCGCTAGCTGATACTAGCAATTTCTAGTCTGCAACATATTTTGGGCTTCATTTAATAAACATAACCTGTAGTAGTACACAATCGTATGTGTATTGTTTTGATTACAATGTGCGGAATTACTTTACGTTGCCTATTTATGTCTATTAAGATCTATTTCTCACAGTTAATCACCAGCGTCTGTACAGCATCAACAGGGGTCACCATGGTTGTTTATGTGTGTGTGACGTCAAAAACTGTAACTGGGAGTACAGTAACAGATTTTCATGTTAAACTTGGACAGAGCTTCAAAAAATGAGGTAAACTTATTTCAGAGAAATCCTTGTGAGCAAAAACCTCAGATTTCCCAATGTTCTGAACGCTTCGCTTTCAACATAGAAACTCAGCTGAGCTGGGTGATTGGTCTATGATTGGTCCAGGCAGGCTATTGCAGTTTTTTTAGGCTACTGCTGTGTTAACAAGGACTAGCTACATGCTAAGTGAGGAAAAGCTGTAATCTTGGGTGCCTTTGTTGTTAATTCTCCCCAATTTCAGGTCACATTACTGCTGAAACGTGCGGTTGGGTAGTATTTGGTTCAGAAGTTTTTATCTGTGATTTTTGATGGTAGAAATTGCTCCTTTCTTCCATTACAATTTACTACTAGCTAGAAGTAGCTGCATGCTAACGCCAGGGAAACCTATAATCTTGGCTGCTAACGTTGTTAATTTCTCCCCAATTTAGGGTCACATCACTGCTGAAACATGTCCAGTTGCATAGTATTTGGTTCAAAACCCTTTATTGGTGATTTTTCACAGTAAAAAGACCTGCTATATAGCCTACTCTGTTGCAGTCAGTCTCAGGCTCTAACGGAGCGCAACAACAGCAGAGATTCCAGACACTCGTGGACATACGGAAACACGCTGATGAATTAAGAGCAGACTGGGCTTTTTCGGGAGGGGGGCTTGAAGAGACAGGCGCTCCAACAGAGCGTGTCAGACTAAGGGTGAATACAGGTGCAGCAGTCATGGGCAGTATGAGAAAATAAAGAGGTACAATACAGCGCCGGCAGTGATAGATCCACTAAACAACAACCTTTTTTAAACAAAAACATTTAAATGTTACATTTCAAATGTTTAGAATCCATCACTTAATTCATTCGTGATTATAGTTTATTCCATGGTCTGGGTGAATACTCAATTCTGATTGGCTGCAGGGTGTCCATAAAAAAGTGATGTAGGACACCTACTAAAGGAGTTCTGGTGAAACTGACTGTATATTGTTCAAAATTAATGCGCTACATTAAAACAAAAAGGATATGTGAATATGTTAATTTGAACAGTGTGCTGCTTCAGTGCCTCGTCCTCTGAACACCACAAGATGGTGCTAACACACACGCTGTAAAAAGTAAGTTATACTGCCCCTCTTAACTGACTTTGTTTCACAGCGAATAACATTATCTCACATCCCGTTCGCTGTTCAGGTCGCCACTTCAGACTGCGGCCGACAGTAACGTTACACATCGCAGATAAAAGTGTTCATAATAGTCGTTTGTTTTGGGGACAATGACATGGCTGGATAGCTAGCTTGTCTTGTTGTTCAACATACTGTCAGGTTATTTTTACTGATTGCCAACTGTACACAATGTTATTAACTTCGGATCTTGCTAGCATAGCATAGCATGCTTTCTGGCTTGTAGCTGAGCGGACTATAAATATCTCCTGTTTCTAAGGGAGGCAAGTTGTATCCATTGACATATATATAATGGACCAAAAGACCCCGTTGCTCTGGACGGAGACCAGTGAAGGCTATTAGAAGCACTTTTCCGGTGATCTCTTGCTTTACTGCGCAGCCTCCAACTGACGGAGACAACGTAAATGTGACGTGAGCAACGTGTCTGAAAGTTGTAAGTCTTCTGGTAGCTGTGCCAAGAGAAATCTCAATCATTCCCAATCTTACAGAGACGGAGAGCGTAGGTATATGTAAGGAGATAGCATAAGCACAGGATAATTATTGCTAACTAACATGCTAGTTAACATTAGTAATTAAACCTAAACAGCTAATGTAAGTCCAAACTGCCGGTGAGCTTCTCCTGTACTATACGGTAATTCCTCTACTGTGCGACAGTAAGTCACTTGGTTATGACACAATCGTTAGCCTATTTTTACAAAAACGTCTGCTACGGAGCCATAACGTGAGGTACAAGGTAATGGAGCCTTTTATACGTTGTCGTGTTTCTTTAGAACTAAACAATGGACAAATAGAGTCTTTAAACGCTTCAGATGTAGTTATTCGCAGTCAAGTGACGTAAAAAAAAATGGCGGTCAGTGGAATGCTAACAGGAGGTGATACCTTTGTAGCAACAAAATGGCGCCATCGGAGGTTCGAGTTCTGAAGCGAAGCTTACCCCCTTGGTTGTATCTAAGGTCCTTCCTATTTCCTGGAGGACTGAACGTTTGCTTTGCATAAGAACCTTATAGGATGGGAATGATTGTTTCAGGTATTAGTCAAACCATTGAGCGTAACCAGGGAAACAGAGTTATTGTTTGTAAAAACTTTAGATTTCGATGTAAAACTAATTAAAATATAAACTAATGTTTTAAAAATATGTTATTTGGCAAGTGACCATGGTATAAGCGGGTTAATGCCTTTCGAGGTGTCAATTGTCAGGTATTAATGGACTTTGGCGGAGGCAACCTCCACTGTGCGTTGGATGGTTCACGCCTCACCGTCATCCATTAATACCTGACAATGGACACACCTCGTCGGGCATTAACCCTTACATAATTATTTTAGGAATTATGCATGACATATTTTTAAATTAGCATTTTAGCAAACATTTCACATACCCCCTGCTGTACTCCAAAGCACCCCTAGGGGTAAACGTACCCCCATTTGAGAAACACTGGTCTAGTAGAATCACGAAATACAAATATGAATCTGAAAACAGTATATAATAGGTCTCCTTTAAATGTATTTCGTGGAGAACATGGTTGCAATAGGACGCATAAATTCGTAAATTGAGATAAGAGTGAGTTGTATCTTTTCCTTTTATTTTCCCATTACAGTCTCTTTCTCCATTCAGGTTTTAACTCCTGCTACTGCCTCTCTCGTACTCACTCTCTTTTTCTGCGACAAAGCTATGTAGGGCATACAAACATCTCTCATCTTTTTCGCTCAATTTGTTTGTCTCCCCTCTGTAATTTACCCCCATTCTTCTTCTCTCTGTCTCTTTCGCATCTCCATCTCTCTGGCTCTGCAGGAGGTAGTTAGTGTGTTGCAGCGCTTCTGCAGCCACATCACAAGATGAAGCAACACACAGTGTGGTTTTACTCCACAGAGATGGATGTGTGTATATGTGTGTGTGTGTGTGTGTGTGTGTGTGTGTGTGTGTGTGTGTGTGTGTGTGTGTGTGTGTGTGTGTGTGTGTGCGGCGTGTGCGTGTGTGTCTGTGTGTGTGTTTAAGGGGAATGTGAGTTTTTTATTGGAGACATCAGAGGGTCGGTGTGTCCTCAGAAGTGGGAATGGACAAGAAGATTGCGTCTCTTCACATACTGTATAAAAGGGATTATGCGTATGCATGTGTTGAACAAGTGTGTGTGTGTGTGTGTGTGTGTGTGTGTCTGTAAGTGAGAAAAAAAATCCTTTTGTGACTGCTCTAGTGTAAAGAATATGTGGTGTATATGTCTGTGTTTGTGTGTGCTTGCGTGTGTGTGAATGTCATTTCATTGGTCTACCACTTTTCAAAAGTGAAACTGAGAAAGCTTGACACTGAATGTGCGACCGCGACGGAGAGGGTGAGAGAAACAGAAAGAAAGACATGAGAGAGAGAGGGAGAGGGTGAGAGAAGGAGGAAGAGAGCGCTGACACGTTGGTGGGCCAGGTGCCATTTCTTTTTTCAGGAGGTCGTTTGGAAGCTCATCTGCTAAATGGGCGCTTCGATTCTCCGGCTCCAGCAGTCTCGTAATTATAATTATTGTCACGGCTAAAGCTCAGGCATAATAGCTTGTAGCCTCTGCTGCTAAATGACTTAACACAGGGTGAGAACATTTCTTGGTACGGCCCCCTCCTAACCTCTTCACCTCCATTTTGGTCCTCTTCTCAGACTACATCCACACTAAGCAAAATTTGAAAATGCTGTTATGTGCGAAAACGTGTCCACACTAGTGTTTTTAGCCTCGTGAGACCGTCCTGATCTCGCGAGCTCCAGTTTTCCACTCGCGGATCAGTCTGCCATCTTGACATAGAGAAAAATTTGGAGCCATTTGCCAAACGACCGACCAATCAGCGTTGGTTTTGATGCGGGTTTAGGTGGTGATAGACAGATGGTTTATCCAATCAGCTAACCAGTATTTTCAGACAGCGGTTGCACTAATTCTGTTAGCCGCTCGCTAATGCTTTTTTCTCTTGGATCCTTCTTTTGGAATATGGACCGGGAACCTGAAATGGCGCCTTTTATTCGTAAATTTTCGTTACACAAACATGTTGCTTGCTTGCTGAGCTAACGAGCTATGCTTTGCCTGCAGCAGCAGGGGCTTGTGGTTGTATTTTCATACGCTTTGTTGATCTGAATGGTTGATTTGGCCCGTCTATCACCAACATTGGTGGTGATAGACAGATGGTTTATCCAATCAGCTAACCAGTATTTTCGCCCCATCCCAAAAGTTCTCCAACGGTAAGTTCCCAGATGGATATGCCGAGCAAATGCGAAGCAATCCATCTGGCGGAGTCAGGTTAAGTGTTTTTAGGTAGTTCCGGAAAAATCTTGGTCCGAAACCATGAGTTTAGCAATGCGGCCATCGCCGTCTTGTTTTTTTTAAAAAAGTCGTGAGGATTTTTTGACGACGGGGTGGAGCTGTGGAGGATGACGCGGCCATGCCAGTGGTTGTTTATAGTCGCAATGGCACTGAGTGAGCTAAACTAAACACTATAAATGGAAAGGTGTTGATTTTCAACCCTTCTGAAACGATCTCGTGGTTTTACTAGCCGGTAAATGTGAACCTCCGGGTAGTGGTGCCATTTATCTGCATGTATGGCAGTACAAAATATCGGCAGACTATCCCATAACTTACCATATAACGCTTGCACTAGCTAGCTAGCTTTGGTTTGCAGGGTGCTACCGAATGCTGAACAAGACATTTTAAGGCACCAAAATCTTCCAATCAACAACAGTGAAAACACACAGTGAGAGGGTCAACGTTTAACCCTGTGAAAACCAAGCCATTTTTGAGTGTTTGTTGCTCCTGTCACATTATTACTCACTGTGGGCTCATTTTTTACTCTATCTGCAAGTCTGGCATCTCAAATTAACAAGCACAAGCAGGGGCAGAAGTAAGAAGAGCTCCTAATTTCTTTTGAGCAGATAAAGTTATAAAGGAAAAGTGTAAGTTACATTTTTAAAATAGAATAACAGTTGAATCAGATACTACAACATTTCCCTAAGGGTACACATGTAAATACAATACAGGAAGAAAATAATGATGTACATCGTTCAAACTTAACACCAGTGGTGGAATGTAACTAATTACATTTACTCAAGTACTGTACTTAAGTCCAAATGTTGAGGTACTTGTACTTTACTTGAGTCTTTTCTTTTCATGTCACTTTCTTCTTCTTCTTCTTCTTCTTTTAAGTTGAAAACATGGACAACACCCAAAAACAAGTTCAGGTCTATTTTAATGTACACAGTGCCATGGTTAGCATTGCTAAGCCTCTGTCCTGATTGACAGGTCGCTGTGTAGCCACGCGCTAAAGCATCCCCTGCTTCATCATCTATTTGAAAATAAATGGGACCATAATTTACAAATTCATGCTGTATTGAGGAAGACTTGAAACTAGCGAGTGAGCCCATAAACTCATTATGAAAATGTTTACCGAGGTAATAAATCAAGTGAGAAGTAGGCTCATTTTCCCATAGACTTCTATGCAAGCCAGCTTCTTTTTTGCAACCAGTGGAGTCGCCCCCTGTTGGAAATTATAAAGAAAAAAAGCACTTCCGCATTGGCTTCAGTTTTCAGACCACGAAGACCACTTTTCAGACCACTATTTTTACAGTCTATGGTGTGGACGTAGGGAGGATGCACTGTCACATTTGTCTGTCTGTACATGCATGCACTCTTGGTCCTTCAGTGAGCGGCCAATCAAACGAGGCCTTACTAGACAAGCCAAAATCCAAGGTAAAGCTGAAGAGAGTCGCCCACTCGCTGTGAGACTGGAGACCCTTGCTGTTCTGACCAGCCCTCACGCCACAGGAGATATACTCACTATCTCCTGCTCCATACCTACTCGCACTCGCACATCTCACACACTCCGCCACATAGCCGTACAAGCATCACATTTGTCACAAACACATACACACCCACTTCAAACACATGCAGCCTTACTAATGTACCTCCCCCTCTCCTATGTCACCACCCCTTGCGATGCCCAGTCTTCTTATCTTTTCATGTACCTCACCCTGTCCCCCTTTTTTTTTCCCAGCACCCCTCAGAGACTGGAGCTTTCGTTTGATGGCACAGCGTGGGACTAGCAGAGGGCACCGGGGCTCGTACTGATGAAGCCAGCCTATCTGGGCCACAGTAAGCACATACTCTCATCAAGTGCTCACTAATTAGAATTCACTGATACTGTAGGTTTCCAGGCGAGGGGAGAGAAGAGTTTGAAAGGAAAGCCTTCTATAGATAGAATGAGAAGAATGTCTAATTAAGGTCTCATTCTTCTCTGAGTATGATTGCATTGCATCCTCCTCTCCCCCTCATTCTCTCTAATTATGAAACCTGTGCTGGCCTTTTTTCAGTCCATGTGGGCTTTGGGTTTTATCTAGCCAGCACTGGGGTGTGAGAAGACTGTCAACAACACTGGTGGAAGATCTGCAGGGCCAAATGCGTGGGCAGGTGAGAGGAGCGTGTGCGTTTGTGTGTGTTTATGTGTGAGTGTCCGTGAGAGAATTAGAGAAAGGAAATAAATGAGAGTGGCTGCATGTGTTGTGATTGTTGCATTGCAGGTTGCATTCATCTCATACTGAGTTCACAGTATTACATTATGCAGACATATGAAAAATCAATTACTGCGGCTGTAAATACTATGTTACATGCTATATGTAAGCATGCTTCGCACTAAATTAAAGCGCTTTTCACACTGCATATTTTTAGCCCAGGGCTCTGAAATCACGACTTACATTACACTTTTACTAACCCTGGGTTAAATGTTCGTAGTAACATGTGCCTAATGTTTACATTCTAGAATGACACGTGATTACCTTTTAACAGCAAGCAGCAACGTTAAAATGTCATGCCATTAGCATGACTTTATGTGAGAAGCCCTTAATCAGACTTCATTAACACTTCCAATCATCTCCCCTATGGGAAAATAGTGCACTGCACCTTTCTTTCCTTTAGCTAGATTGAGAATTCAAATTAGCCTGACATGGTTTGAAGGCTACTGGCGGGCTGGGGTACACCACCCAATTCTGTTTTAATCTTGTTAAAGGGATACTTCACCGATTAGCATTAAGCTTTGTATCAGTAGAAACCAGATAGTATTTTTGAATGATCGTGCTTCCCTCCCTCATGACCCCGAAAACCGTCATCGGAAGCTTTTTTGGCCAGAGGCTAAAGACTATAGCCCAAAAAAAATTAATAAATAAAAGCCTCCGATGACATCATCTGAGTTTTTTTTCCAGACACACAATACAGCTATCTCTCGTATCAGGGGGACATGAGGGAGAAAAGCACGATCATTCAAAAATACTTTACAGGTTTCTACTGATACAAAGCTTAATGCTAATCGGTGAAGTATCCCTTTAATAACGTTCAAATGCTAACCGTTTCATGCATGTGTATAGAGAATGCTAAAACCATTAGCGGCATACTCCGAGAGGAATCGTTCAATAAAAACACAGATTTGGGGGGTCTTTCCTAGTTAGGGTGACCAGACGTCCCGGTTTGACCGGGACAGTCCCGATTTTGAAATGAATGTCCCGAGTCCCGACGGGACGCTAAAATGTCCCGGCTTACACCAGGAGCACGGTGAGCTGATTTTGCCGGGGCTTCATGTTTTGAGTGTAGCCCCGAATGTAACTTTGTCCAGTTTATTCTTCCGAAGCGAATACAACGGGCAGCTACGTGCGGGGTCCAACCATGCTGTATTTGTTGCTATCACCTAGCAACCATTTCTACGTGACGAAAGCTGTGAAAGGGGTGAAGTTTTCAGAGGAATCCTAGCCAAATCAGTCTAATACATTGATGGCATCAACACAAAGTTTAGGAGCGCAATACTAATGATTTAGTTTGAAGTTCTTGTGACGTGACGTTTCCAGTCTATGGTTCAGACTCAGACACACAACGGAGCTCTGAAGCAGACCTGCGTGTTGCTTAGTGTCCACTCTCTCTGTAAAATGCTGTGCAGCTTCAGGTTATAATGGATGCGCTCAGCTGTGGACATGCTGCGGCAGATGTGTTGCGTTTGTGCTCCGTGTATTTCTGCAGTAGTTTCGTGTTTCCACCTCCGATGTAAAGCAGCATACAGCCACTTCCCTAGCTAAACTCTGTCTCATTCAGACACCCAAACGGGGCTCTGAGACTGTCAGACGGTCTGAGATCTACCGTATCAGCAGAGCAATCACGTAATGCACAGCACACTATGGTGCAGGTAGCCTATAGATTATTTTCTGAAATATAGTGACTTTATTCTTGTAATAGCCTATTATAACTTTATTTTTCTCAAAATATCACGACTCCTCGAAATCACAGAGAACACAGATATACTGTATTTTGAATGTGCACAAAGTTTTGGACATATGCTCAAACACATCTGAAATATTACAGTCCAGGGGTTTATTAATACATTAACAACAAAAGACGCCAAACAGGAGGAAAGAGTAAATGATGCCTAGGCTACATGTGTGTTGACTCAGATATAATTAGAAAAGTCAATCCAAAGGAGAATACATACACTGTAAAATATTACAGACCCATTTAGTTATGTCCACTTATTTCTTATTTTTAACTGAACGAGCTTATGCAAGTTGTGTTTTGAACTCAACTTTATGAGTTTTTGAAAGTTAAACTTGCATTTATTCATTGGGTTGACTATTTAAAAAAATGTATGTGTTGATTGAACTTGGGTATGTAAGTTAAGTTATCAGTTGAAAAAAAAGTGTGTGTATGTGTTGCAACAAAAAAGAGTTCCCTTTCGAGTTTAAAATAACTAATAGTCTTCTTCCACAGCAAAGTTAAAGCATGGACACAATAAATTAATTATCCCCCCGCCGATAAGTGATGTAGCCTATTCAAATTTCTACTAAAATATAAAACATGTTGTGAATTTCACTTTTCTCAAATTCAAATGGAAAGTTCTTTTCAAAAGTCAAACGTTTAGCTCCGCCCACATTTAGCCCAACCCCGATCTGCGTACTGCAGTCAGGTGCAATTGGTTCATTGGCTGGCCAATTCCCATGATGCAAGGCGGTAAATAGAGTTGTGTTAAAATTTGCTGAAAAGTTTGCAGTTTTTTCGAAATACAAATGTAACTTTATGAATTCCGTTTATTAAACGTGTGTTTAGAATGTAGTGTTTGTTGCCTGGTAATTGTCATTGTTGTGCTGATTTACATTTGTAACCATGAGTTAAGTGTCTGTTACGTTTGATAAGAAGAGCTGGAGTATTACAGTGTTAGACATTGAGCAGTAATAGGCTTTCTTCAGTCATTAATCTGCAGCGTGTCACTTCACTAGTGGCCATGTCAAGTGATGCAAGATCAATAGAGAGGCCTCTATTTCGCACGGGGCCCTGGGGTGACCCAACCCAAGCACCCATGCTATCTCTGCTATAAATGTGGTTATGTTGTTTTAACTTGAAACTGTGAGTTGAAATAAAGCAGGAAAGTATGTTTGTTATACTAGGCAAGGAAGGTTTCTTGCATTATTAAAGAAAATAAATTATTTGTTTTAACTTAAAGTATGAAGTTAAACTAAGTAATACAAAGTAGTTAGTGGATTATCACTAACTAACTTATCAAGCTTTCTAAACAAGTAACATTACTTACATGTGATAGATTTGGTAGTTGGTAGCAAAACATTTAAGCTATGTTAACCATTTCTTGTATGTGAATGGAGAATGCTAAAACCATTAGCACCATACTTGGTTACAATGCAAACAAAGCATAAAGCAAGTTGTGTGATTGACGCAAATTACATTAGCCCCGTTAAACACTGGCAACTTTTTGGCCCCTGTTCAATCAAACTCTGCAAACATGAGGCAGCAAGCCCTAGGCTAGTGTCGGGGTTAGCCCACTTGGAATGTGCCAGTATTGTGCCGAAGTGAATGCTTTATTTGCCCCATGCTAATTCCTCCCTTAGCCTGGGGCAGTGTGAATAGGCCTCAGGACAGTGAACATATTAAGCAGTATACATGCTAAACATCAACATGTTAACATTGTCATTGTGAGAATGTGAGTATGCTGACATTAAAGGAACACGCCGACTTATTGGGAATTTAGCGTATTCACCGTAACCCCCAGAGTTAGACAAGTCGATACATACCCCTCTCATCTCCGCTGTAACGCTGTCTGACGGCTTCAGCATTAGCTTAGCCCAGCACAGATCCTGCAGGTAACTGGTTCCAACTAACCTACTGCTCCTATTTGAGACAAAGTGACAAAAATAAAAGTTTATATTTACATAAGTTGTGATTTTAAAGTACAAAGTTAACATGAGACACAGCCATCTTCTAACCGTAAACAAACCGGGAACTATATTCTCAGACAGGCTTGCTGCGAGCATATCACTCGCCCAAGTACTATATTCTTCCGCCTGAGAATATAGTTCCTGGTTTGTTTATGGATATAAGATGGCTGTGTCTCATGTTACGTTGTTTTTGTACACGCTTGTCACTCTACAAATCACAAATATAAGGAACATGTTGGCGTGTTTTGTTACCCTATTTCGAGCAGTAGGATTACTGGAACCATTCACCTGCCTGTTCTGTGATGGGCTGATGCCGCTGGAGCCGTCAGACAGCGTTACAGCATGCACTGAGATGAGAAGGGTATGTATCGACTTGTCTTACTCTGGGGGTTGCGGTGAATAAGCTAAATTCCCAATAAGTCGGCGTGTTCCTTTAACATAAAGCACCGCTATGCAGCCTCACAGAGATGCTAGCGTGGGAATCTAGGTGATTGGTCATATGACCTCCAGCTAATCAGGAAGTGATTTTAAAAAAAAAGACCGGTTTCAGTAAAGAGTCCTTTGCCTTTTGCTGAGCACACCTGTTGTGGTGGACTCTCCATTTTGTGCAGGTATGCAAACCCAATTTCTGCTGCGTTTATTCTGGCAGTGTTTAACTTAGCCTAAGGTTGATTTTATGACTTTGTTCCCACTAGGGCGGCCTTCAGATGATAAGGAATGTGCTGTTCAATCGCCGAGGTAAGTCGCAGAGCATAGCACGGGTATATGTCATCATCGCTTCTGGCTACGTCACATAAAGCTGTTATTTAATTGGTTGCACTTTCAAAGTTGAAATCATTTGAACTTTAAGCGCGCTGTTGCAATTTTAAGCGGTGTGCGTGTGGGCGGCTTTAGTCTTGTTTGGTTAGAATTTCTAACTTAGAATATATGAGTATGGATGACTATATTGGAAACAAAGTGTTAATCTGTGATTTGATGAAGAGACAAAACCTGCAATTGCTTAAGTGGTATAATGTGAATCCAAATTTTGTGGATTAGTAGTCTGTTGCCTCAACACCCATTTGAGCTGTATGTCATCAAGAAATATGTGTCTACTTGCATAAATACACCCTTTCTGCCAATCTGCATCTAAATGATCAGCCTCCAATCCACAATATTATTACTGAGTTCTGACTATCTTTTTTGTGGCTTTGGGAAAGGCACGTTTGTGGTCACAAATTTCGAGTTGAAGTCAGATCATATGAATAAGACTTATATGAATTATTTTTAAGGGTGGCTTTGTGTTATAAATTCAGCAGCTCTTATCTGCATAAGGAGCGTTATTTCTTTAGTAATCATTCTATTAATACGCGATTACACTGTACCCTCTGGAGTTTTCATTGTAAAAAAGGCTGTTAGTCTTTTAATTAGACCTAAAGGGGATTGGAGCAGTGGTTTTTACATATTCCACTGGTGCAATGAATTATACAACACTGCTGTATGGACTCATACGACTCACATTACGTAACCACGGTTCAATTATTCCAGCCTTTATCTGAGCTGTGAACTCGCAGCCTTGGCTTTCTCACACAACATCAGGGGCAAAAAAAACAACAAGAGTGTACATCTGGCCACAGCGAAAATACAAAAGCGCTCTCCACTTGACAGGCTCATCACAAACTATAGTCGATAGTACTGAAGGTCCCTGCAAGCCAGCAGGGTGTCTGCAGTAGAATGCTTCCTGTCATGAATTCTAGACCTATGTTTATTTTATTTTCATCTATAGGAATATTCATTGTGCTGCTACTGCTGATGTCCTGACAGGCTTTGGAACAGACGATGCTGGAGCAATGCTGTTGTCCTGGTAACAGATGACAAAATTTGATATGATCCTCCGATTTAGAACAAAGCTGCAGTCTGCTGCTGGGCATGTGAGACAGTAGACAAGGGGCGGTTTTATTTGTGTGTGTGTGTGTGTGTGTGTGTGTGTGTGTGTGTGTGTGTGTGTGTGTGTGTGTGTGTGTGTGTGTGTGTGTATGTGTGTGTGTGTGTGTGTGTGCGCGTTCTGTTCTGTAGTGTACTGTCCTTTGTTGTACCTCTTTCATTATGAAGACCAAATGCACTCACAAGAAATGTCCTTTAACTGGCATAATACTGGAGTGCTGGTTATTAGTCCTAACGCTGGTTTAGTTTTAAGACTCGAGTTAAGGTTAAGGTGCAGGTGATGTTTAAATAGAAGGTTAAATATAACATTACATTACATTACCTATCATTTAGCTGACGCATTTATCAAAAGTGACTTCCCATAAGTGCATTCAACTATGACGGTATAAACTCAGAACAGCAAGAATCACATAGAAGAAGTACAAAGCTTCAAATAAGCCAAGCGACAAAGTGCCACATGTTAAAGGTGCCGTAGGTAGGATTGTGAAGATCCAGGACTTAGCCAAAAATGTTTCACATCGACAACTTCTAAGTCCCTCCCCCCTTTCCGCTAAAGCCCAAAACGATGTAGGTGGTGCCAGAGGAGCCAGATTTTTTTTTTTAAATGACCTACTTCATGTAGTTCTACTGGAACCATAGACTGTATAATATTAATGGACAAAGCATGTGTGACGTCACCCATTGGTTTGTGGAGATCTGCTATGAGTTGTCGAGTTTGCCTTTACGGGTGCAGACATCCTGGTTGCAGATGTGACGATTTTAGACGAGAGGGAGGAGTGAGGGAGGAGCTGCTTACACTCTACGTTACGTTACACACTTTCACTGGCAATCACATCATAGCCACGCCCTAAAACAACCCCTGCTTCATTGCTGATTTTAAAATCAATGAGACCATAATTCAAAAAATGAACATCATTCTGTGTTGCAGAAGACTTAAAACTAGCGATTGAGACCATAAACTCATTATGAAAATGTTTACTGAGGTAAGAAATCAAGTGCAAAGTGAGTCACTTTCTCATAGACTTCTACAGAAACCGACCTCCTTTTGCAACCACACGTGTCGCCCCCTGCTGGAATTCAGATAGAATGCAGGTTTAAGGCACTTCTGCATTTGCAGCACTTTGCCAAACCGGATGCTTTGTCCATTAATATTATACAGTCTATGACTGGAACATAGGGTCAGTTTCAGCAAATATGACAGAAATTTAGTTTTATAAGGCTTACCTACTGCACCTTTAAGTGCCACATGTAATTATTATTTGTTCTTTATAGCCATTGTCTTCTTAGCCAAGGTGCAGTCGGAAGAGATGTGTTTTGAGCCTGCGGGGGGGAGATGTGTAGACATTTTAGTTGTCTAGTTAGTTGTCAGTGGAGAGCTAGTTCCACCATATAAATAAAAAAACCTGTCACAATGTAATATCACAACATACATTACACTATTATCATAAATGACTGGAAGAAGACAGGAAATGGAGAGAGAGGTGCAACAAAAGTCTCCAGTCAGACTAGAAGCAGAGACGTTGGCGTTCATGGTCGGCGTGTTAACCGCTCAGGGGCGCCCCACAGCCAACTTGCAAAACTTACCATGGGTGATAAACGGCTGCCAGTCCCTACAAATTAATCAGCAGATGCCCTCACAGTGAGTCTAACTTTCTCTGTAAAAACTGCATTAGATCCTGTATCCAGTGGGTAGACCCTGTTCCAAATCAAATTCCAGGAATCTTCATCCATCCCATCCCCTTTTTTTAACAATGTTTTTTTGATCTGGTTCTTAGGAAGATTGTATTCCTGCTTGGCTTTTAAAGTTCCTATGGCATGAAAATTTCACTTAATGAGGTTTTTTAACATTAATATGCGTTCCCCCAGCCTGCCTAAGGTGTTAACCGAGACCTGGGTATCCTGCTCTGCCTTTGAGAAAATGAAAGCTGAGATGGGCCGATCTGGAATCTTCTCCTTATGAGGTCATAAGGAGCAAGGTTACCTCCCCTTCCTCTGCTTTGCCTGCCCAGAGAATTTGGCCCACCAATGAGAGAGAGACATCATGGCTTTCAAACGAGCAAATTGGCAGTTGGTCAAGGCCACACCCCCACTCTCCACCTTGCCCCCCCTCTCCTCCTCAATAGCTACAGACACAGAAATGGCACATCCTAAGGGAAGCTCATTGTGGGACTGGCACTAGTGGCTGTAATTCTGCACCAAGGCTGAATTTCGGGAAAGAGACTTCAGATACAGTATTAGGGGACCACTAAGGTCTATATAAAAGAGACTTCAGATACAGTATTAGGGGACCACTAAGGCCTATATAAAAGAGACTTCAGATACAGTATTATGGGACCACTATAAGGTCTATATAAAAGAGACTTCAGATACAGTATTAGGGGACCACTATAAGGTCTATATAAAAGAGACTTCAGATACAGTATTAGGGGACCACTATAAGGTCTATATAAAAGAGACTTCAGATACAATATTAGGGGACCACTAAAGCCTATATAAAAGAGACTTCAGATACAGTATTAGGGGACCACTAAGGTCTATATAAAAGAGACTTCAGATACAGTATTAGGGGACCACTAAGGTCTATATAAAAGCATCCAAAGAGCACCATGTCATGGGACCTTTAAACCAGATCACTACATTTCAACCTTTGATCTTTAACATGCTAAATCTCAGTTGTACATTCGGTACAGTTAAGACTGTTTGTATAAAGTTCTTCTGAAGTGCCTTGAAACCCCCGAGGCACTTTGAAAAAGGAAAGAAAGTTCACACTTTCTCAAAGAAGCAAACATCTTAGTGAAGTCATCCATCCGATCAAACCAGGGTCACTAGCTGCGTCACTAATGGGGTCAGTAGAGTCATCATCATGTGACAGGAAGTCACGGTGAAGTCATTACCGGCAGTGATGGAACAATGAGGGCACAGTTGGCCTGAAAGCACCGTGTCTGAAATAGCACACATCCTGTGCCTCCCCCCTCCCCCTCCCCCCCTCCCAATATCTCCCTAAACTCTCCACCCCTTTCCTTGCCACAGCCATGACTTTGCATCACGATCAGTACCACAACCATTTTAATTTTAATTTATTCGCTCCTTTCAGACTATCTGAACTCTTGGCTGCAGAAAATAACAGGTTGCAAGGCAGCAAGCAAATGGAGACAATCTCAGCCTCAGAGTGTTTGTTTCTGCAAAGTGGCGGGACGAGTCGAAAAGGTGAAAGAGAAGGGTCAGCGCTCCAATCACTGAGGCTGCCTTTGACATACATCGGGGGGGTGGGGGGTGGATGGGGGGGGGGCAGCTAAGGAGAAAACTTCCCTCGTCCCCTTACCCAACCTCTGCTTCATCACTCAGTCTGCTATAAAATATAATGAGGCACACAGCAGACAACACATTTAAATCCAAACAAAAATGAATGTGAATTGACACCTCTGCATTTTCTCCAGTGCCTCATTTTAGCTGCCTGTAGTTATGGATGTAGAGTGCTAACACAGGCTGTAAACAAAGTCTGGGAGAACTGCTGAAGAGTGGAGACTTAATGAAGACCCATTGAGCAGAAGGTGGCGAGGCCCTGGTTTCGACAAAGGTTTCTTGTCCGCCAACATGGCCCCAGGAGTTAATACGATCCGGCAGAGGCAGACGGTGCTCCTTCCCCATCTTTCCTCCCTCCAGCGACTTAATTTATGCAGCATCTTGCAGTGTCGCTGAGCTTGAATAGCAGCCGCGACAAGAATTTGAATTTAAGAGTTTGGATGTTAGTTTTCAGAGTTGGATATCAGGGTATTCTTGCTTGTGCGTGAGTGTGTGTGTATGGTGCGCTGGCTGTGTGTGCAGAGGGCTCTGCTCCAGTAAATACAGACTAAGGACTTCAATTTGTGGCAGTGTGACATGTGTCTCGTCCCTTAATTTTTTCGGGGTGGTTTGGAGAAGGAATCTGTACTCTACTTCATTATTTATATTTCGGGAAACTTTTACTCCACTACATTTCCGATAAGCATCTTCGTTCCTCGTTACTTGCAATACATGTTTTTGCACGCTGGAGCGAAAAGACTCTTTTTCACAACAAAAATTCAAACTCTCTCGTTGTTTGAACTCGATGTTCAAGAAGGATATGGAAACCCTAAACATTATGCTTTACTATGAGGAAGTCACAATAAATTTCAGAATCAAACAAACGCGAACTTCTTTTCCACAGTAGATCACGTTATTCTTACTCCAAGCTTCTTCCCTTGTGAACACCTCCGATCTTCACTCTTCACATGCTACGCTCCGATCTGCGCACTACTGTTTACCCTTTCCTGCAACAACTGAATTCCCACGGGACTTCAGCTCGAGACTAGAGCTAGCCTACAGTAACGCTATTACTGTGCAAGCCACAGGCCCGTTTGGACCGTTTCCATGTAGTTACATAGTCACTGATATAGTCCTAACCGCTACAGTGCTCAATTACCTATAATTTTCATCGCGAAGGCATGACCTCCGTGATCGACTCTTCTGGGCTTTCGGTGAAGCGACTGATGGAAAAAGAGGTAGGTGACAGTACAAACTTTGAATTTAAACGGGCCCTGTTCATGTTGCACAGAAATTTTAATTGCATTTTGTGTCTGTTAAGAGGCACAAAGGCACTCTTTAGAACATGCCCCCACAACTAGAATTTTAGCTAACTGGGAGCTCTGGCCATTAGCTGCAGAAACTCCAGTTTGTTAGCACCGATTTTGTTCTTTTTTTTTTCCTATCGACAGTACTGAGAGACATCTAGCGATCAAGATTCAGGTAAAAATCGGCTGGAATTCTCCTTTAAGTACAGTTAATATCAGACAATAAATTTTGATACTTAAATACACTAAATATCAGATATTTTAAGACTTTTACTCAAGTAATATTCTAAAAAGTGACTTTAACTTCTGCCAAAGTCCTTTTCTGGTAAGATACTTGTACCTTAAGCCAAGTATTGCTTTCAAATACTTTATACAAGACTATGTGTTATACATTTAAACTTTTCCTCTCTGTTCACTCCTTCCCATCTTGTGGAGAGAACGGCTCAGCATGGCCCTGTTTCATCCTCCTCTCATTCTGCCTTCTTATCTTATTTCTCCCCCTTCTCTTCTAAGGAGGAAGCAATTTGAAGCAAAAGATGCTTGGTTAAGGGCTACGATGGCTCAGTTTGCTGTGATATGCTGCTTTGCCTTATGAGCTGTCAAGACATGCGGACAGAAATGGGATGGGAGGAGGAATGAAGAAGGGGAGAGGCGAGGGGGAAGACGGAAGGAGCTCAGCCGTGATTTGGGAAAAGGATATAGGTGTGAGGAAAAAGCTGAGCTAAGTGGCACCCTTCCAAGCGAGTCCACGTTGAGATATACTAATTAACGAAGCCATAATTACAGTTAGGTCTGACACGCAGAAAAAAGCTCCCAATCCCTCTTTTTCCTCCACCCCTCCATCCTCCACATCCACATTTGGGTAAATTTGCACTCATCCGTGTCTACCCGCCATGCTGGTAAATTTATGGGCTTTTCACATTTTCAGCAGAAATCCCCTGCACTACTTTATTTTGACTTGAGGTACAAACTAATGGAAGGAGGAAAATCACACCTAAACTAGGCCAGAGAATATTCTTCCTAGTCAATACTTCCCCAGTTTCCCCATTACTCATCTACGTTCTCCAAGTTTAGATTATTTTCATGTAAAGAATCGCCACAATTTCATACTTGACTAATGATAGCGAAGATATCTGCATGCCTGAGGAGGACAAAGCTAAGGTGAATAATGTTATTCCACCGTCACTTCTGCTTGGATATAATCATCAATCACATTGCCTCATAAAAATTGTGTGTTCGCACAAAAGATGTGATGTGTTTGTCCTAAATTAGATTGTGCCTCTCTGTCATTTATCAAGTCTTTCTCATATATAAAGGCCACTGTACATAGCGACACACAACAGAAGGGACTCGGAGCTTGGCATCGTCAAAATGTCCTGCAGCTATGTCCTTCCTTGAATTACATTTCTGGGGGCGTGGGGGAGGGATGAAAATGGCATTGAGTTTCAAAGGACCAACATTTGTTTAAATAAATTCCCAGCTCCTCTCATGAGAGGAGAGGGCGAGCATCAAAGCGTGGTGGCATTGACGTTGAGACAACGTTGGTGTGCATTTCTAGTGCGTGTGTTTTCATGTGTGTGTGCTATAGTATGCATGCACGTGGCTATGCCCCAATAGACCTCAGCTAAACGGTGCTTGAAAACAGCAGGGTCGGGGCCAGAGGGGTGGCCTGGGGTGGCCAATCAGATTCCAGGGTGCCCTGTGCCACCCCTGGCCACCCCTCTGGCCCTGACCCTGCTCATATTCCTCTTGTTAGAAATTCAATCAAACGACTACAAAGAGATGCATAACGATCACAAAAAGAAACAAAACAACCACAAATAGATGCAAAAAGACCACAAAGAGACACAAAACAACCACAAAGAGACACAAAACAACCAAAAAGAAAAACAAAACGACCACAAAGAGACACAAAACAACCACAAAGAGAAACAAAACAACCAAAAAGAGACACAATCTGGCCACAAAGAGAAACAAAACGACCACAAAGAGACACAAAACGACCACAAAGAGACACAAAACAACCATAAAGAGAAACAAAACAACCAAAAGGAGACACAATATGGCCACAAAGAGACACAAAACAACCACAAAGCGAAACAAAACAACCAAAAAGAGACACAATATGGCCACAAAGAGAAACAAAACGACCACAAAGAGACAAAACAACTACAAAGAGAAACAAGACAACCAAAAGGAGACACAATATGGCCACTAAGAGAAACAAAACAACCAAAAAGAGACACAATATGACCACAAAGAGAAACAAAACAACCACAAAAAATCCACAAAGAGACACAAAATGAGCCCAAATAGAAACAAAACAACCACAAAGAGACACAACATGTTCACAAAGATAAACAAAACGACCACAAAGAGATGCAAAACAACCACAAAGAGAAACAAAATAACAAAAAAGGATGCAAAATGATCACAAAGAGGAGCACGACTACAAACAGACACAAAACGACCACAAAGAGTGGCGAAATGACCACAAAGATACACAAAACGACTACAAACGATACAGCTGTCTCATTTAGTCTGGGGGGTCTTGTTCCTACAGTATGTAGGAGTGGTGGGGGACGGTTCACGTGTCTGTGTCCAGGCTATTTGCAGATACAAATGAATTCATATTAGAATATTTAATGTTGTTTATTTGGCATTAATTTATTACACTGAATAAATAATTTACCAGTGCTAAAATTCAGAGTCTTTCCACTCTTTTTACGAATGTGACCCCCTTCTAATTAAACTGTGACCCACTCATGGCCACCCATTCAAATGTTTCAACCGCCCCTGGAAATGAGAGGCGCGGCAAACTCTCACAGACCAGGAAATTGATCAAATGAAAAGGGGGCACGTTGTTATTTCACATTACAAATTCGCCAGCGCACCGTGAATAAAGATGCATAATCTGGAGGATAATTTATATGCAAAGTACAAACATCCATCCCTCCCTCCCTCTCTATTTCCCTCTCACATACAAACAAACAGAGCACCATGGATAACAAGAGTGATTGGTGTGCATTCGCTGCAGCAATAAGACAGAGGGTAGCTTTGTTGTCGGCCAGCCCAGTTGCTCCGCCTCCTCCTTGTATCAGCACATCTTGGTCTCTAACTGCTCGGGGCAGGAGGAAGGAGAGAGCTGAGTGTGTGTCATCGCGGCTGGTCACTTTGTGCCACATACCCCGAAACCTTGAACGGAGGCCTCAGGAGCGCGTGTGCTCATGCATTGGGAGTCCTATGAATGGTTATGCTGTACACACGTCACAGCCCCTGGACACTCACCCCGATTAGCTGATCAAATACGAACCTTCAAGCTCAGCACATAGAAAGGTGGAGGGGGGGGGGAAACAACGCAGCTGCTCACTGAATTGAGTTTAAACAGAGAATAATGAGAGTTGGCACAGTCAGAGCTGTTCGTTAATGTGAATGTGGTGTGTGAGTGTTTGAAGGGGAGGGGGTTTGGAGCAGAGCAAGAGATGACTATCAGCCAGGCAGTTTAGGTAGCTGCTTCCTGTTTGCTGATGTGGCCCCAGTGATTCAATTGGCCGGGCTGCTGAGTGACTGCAGGGCTACCGGCTCTCTGGTTGGTCAGCGGGGCTCTGCTGCAGCACGGCAACGCCATCCTGTGGAGAGCGGGTGAAGTGCAGCTGGAAGATGAACGGACGCTGACCCTGCAGCAGCTCCAGATGCAGCCTGTGGGACTGAGCAGACATAGGAATTGTGACCGCTACTGGTTTGATTTTAGCAAGCATTCGTCTTAGACAGCTTCCCCCTCCCCCTTGGACCACCCTGCTCCACATTCACTCAACTGGTTGAGTCTCGAGAAACAGCCCCAGCCTCTTAATGTAGAAATCCATCTTCTTTACTATGAGAGTGAAGCGCATGTCAATGTCAAGAAAAGGGAAACGTCATATTTTCTCAATCTGTTCGGCAGGCTGAACATGACAAATGTCAGTGACATCAGGAGTTCTTATCATTTTAATAGGAAATCAGTCGGTAGGCACTATCAAAAGTTGTTTGGTAACACTGTGGCGCACAAAATAATCTCCAAGTTCCCTTATCGGGTCAATATTTGTATGACACTTGATGTAAAATGTACTCTAAAATTAGAAAAGCGGAAAGAGTTCGCCCTCCCTGCAATGAGCTCAGGATGTACCGCTTTCCTCAGGGCTCCTGACATTAATATTCTCAGACAGGCGTGCTCACTGAGATCCAATTCCCAAAGCCCACGGCCCCCCGCTGACACGCTGTTACCAGCACCTACAGTAGATGGCGACAGATGTCTGAGGCAGGGGCTTTAAGAACCTCTCAGCGGGATGGTCTGTTTGAGTAAATGCTGTCAGATCCTGCCACGCTTTCTGATCTCCGAAATGGAAATGAGGTCCCCTTTAGATCCCACGCTCACAGATGTAAAATATTTCCACTGAGTCCTAATGTGGTCAGAGCCATGACGGGCCAAACAATCAACAATAATTGATTATTACTGTTTGAGACATAAAATGAATTAAGAGGTAGTTCCTCAAAGACACTTGACAGACACCTGGTAGTGGATGGACACATTGACTACTGTATTGTTGTTATCGATTCCACCTGTGACCATGTCTGATAATAGTAGAGGGATGTAAAATATTTGTACCCTAATGTGGGAGGAGTAGGCGAGTTTGCTGGAGGGATGTGGGATAGAAATTAAATGTTATAGTATTCGATTCCAGATGCAACTTTTGTCCCCCATTAATTTGATATTTTGCTAACTGTCTTTTGTTTTTGTTAGTATAGCGAGGGAGAGAAATTCAAGCTGCAGTGGGTAAAAAGCAACAACAACAAAAAGCCAGAATTTGAAGTAAAATGTGACCTCTTCCTTCAGCCCTCCCTCTCCCCTATTTGTCGCACGGGCAATGCATGTGCAGAAAAGCCAATAACGCTCTCTCTCTTTCTCTCTGACTCTCTGAAATGACCTGTGATTGGCCAAGGTCTCCCGTCACGGGCTAGATTTTCTAAAGCCTGAAAACAGAGCAAAGGAAAATTTTTCTCTCAAACCACTTGAATTACAATATGTTGACCTATTATTATGGAATATTTGACCAACAATGCTAAAAATAAAGTGCCTACCACAGCTTTAAGGAAAACTGTAAATAATTAAACTCTTAAGCAATTCTTGCATAGCTTAAAAAGTGCTGAAATCGATCTTTTATTTAGAGATTGGATAAAAATACTATGTATAATGTGAACTGGATCACTGATAGTGATGAACCAGCAGAGAATTATAACCCGACTCTGCATTTTCTCTCCGCTGCAGGGTTTTAACATCTTTAACTATTATTTTGGTTTTGCAGCGCAAAATTTTGCTGTTTTGGTTCATTCACAACGCTCTCATCAGTGTTGTTTTTGGCCACACTAGTCAGGTCGGCTGTTTTCAGTGAAAAACTATATGTGAAATGTATGTTACCTGCTCGGCACTAGTTCTAACACTAATTTGACTTAGGAGCTAAAGAGACAGATATCTTTCTCACTCCAAATGAATGCTAATATTGCTAACACTGAGGACTGATTACAGCTTCTGCATCTCTACTTTAAATGTGTGATGACTTCAAAAAGACTTTATCATGCAACCAGCGCAGCGCAAAGCCCAACGCAAGTGTCTTTGCTAGTTGCAGTTGTCATTTCCCATCCAGCGCCCGCGTCGTTTAAATAGCAAATATACCTGCGTCCATCTTTGCGCCCATGGGCGTGCTGGTCTTACAGGGAGGTGTGTTCAGGTGTATTCTTGGTGTATTGCTATTAGCAATACTAATATAATCATAATATAATATATATCATAATAGCAATGCGCCAAGGTCCAAACGCGCCTGGCTTTTAAAGGGAATGGGAGATGAAACTGTGATTGGTTTATTGCATGTTACGCCCAAAACACACCTATGAATTAATGACGACACTAAGTACAACCTTTTTGAACCATGCGCCCGGTGCACGGACCCTTTTTCCACCGTCAAACATTTGGACACGCCCTAAACACACCTGCGCCATGCGCTTCACGCCGTGCGCTTAGATCATTAAAATAGGGCCCTTTGACTCCTAAAGAACTTAATAAGTGCACTCCATTTGCACAATCTTCTGATATTTTCTGATGGCTGCTCATTGTTCCTCCCACAGTGTCATTTGTCTCCCATAACACTGCCTTATGCTAATTCTTCCCTGCATGGATACGGCAGTGCCAGACATCAGAGCTGTCATTTTTGGGATTGACAGCTCCAGAACATGTGCTCCATGGGTTGTCATCTCCTGGTTCTTTTCCCGACACGCTGCTCGTGTTTATCCTTCACTCGAGAGATGACACTCTTGAGTTCCTCAGAGTTGCAAACATTTCTTTTAGTTTCTTAGATATTTATTGTGTGAGAAGAACACACACAATTATACAAAATATAAAAAAAACAGTATTTTAAAAGCACCAAGGGACCCCAACAACAATAACAACCGGTAACACTGACAAATGAAGAAAGCAACTTTTTCCTTAAGATTGTGAAAAAGATCAAGGCAAGCAACAAAAATACTAGAGGCCTTTTCATTAATGGCGCCATGTATAACTTCCAGTACCAGTTCGGTTTTCTGACTAAACACATAATGTGCTGCATATTTTTAATTCATAAAAACATTTCTGTCGTAAGACTAAAATGAAATCAAAATCAGGTGCCGCGGCCCCCGCAAGCAATCACAGCCATTCAAGTCAATGTATGCTATTTCACCATTCCTCTCCGCTCCGCTAAAGACAAGCGCCATCTATTTTCACGCGAGCCGTGGGCCGATCGGACAGCCGGGGCAGGACGTGAAACAGCGAGTATCCAGGCAGGAGATTCATTTTCGAGAAGGGAAATAGACATCACAGATCTTTTTTATAAGGACAACGCTAGAAAAGAGAAGGCATGTAGTTTAACTTTAGGAGTGCCTGGAGTCGAAGGTAGATACTCAGCACATTCTCACTCCCATCACGCAAAATATGGACGCTTGGTCGGGTGCCGTTGGCATTGTTATTGACGCTAAAAGTCTCCTTTAATGTCATATCTAAACGCGCTTGGTCGGGACTATTGGCGTCACTTTTGACGCAGTTATGTTAAGGAAAAGGTTTTAGGTGGGCTTACGTTTCCATGACACGCAGACAGAACGGGACGGTTGGGTTCAGGAAAGGAAGAACGAACGGTTGGGTTTAGGAAAAGAAGAACGGGACGGTTGGTTTTAGAAAAAGAAGAATGGGACGGTTGGGTTTAGGAAAAGAAGAACGGGACGGTTGGGTTTAGGAAAAGAAGAACGGGACGGTTGGGTTTAGGTAAAGAAGAACGGGACGGTTGGGTTTAGGAAAAGAAGAACGGGACGGTTGGGTTTAGGTAAAGAAGAACGGGACGGTTGGGTTTAGGTAAAGAAGAACGGGACGGTTGGTTCAGGAAAAGAAGAACGGGACGGTTGGGTTTAGGAAACGTGACACATGGGACACGATCCCCGGTCTCCTTGGTGAAAGTCCTGTGTTGTTTGACCCATCCACCCCCCCAACCAACCTCCCTATGCGGATTTTCGGTCTTTAATACTACTAGCTACCGTAGTCGCTCTTAGTGCTACGTCATTTTCAAACCCTGTGTAGCGGCTGTTCTCCCTGGTGCGTTCTACACACACGCTGAAGGGCGCTTTTTTGCGTCACTTCTGACGCCGACAGCCACTGCCTAAACGTCCGTATTTTACGAGTTTGTTGTGAGAACGGGTTGAGATACTAGTTTAATAAACACACGATTGTTCTGGAAAGTAGTTGTAGAGACAATATAATCTGCGAGTCGGGCAGGCAAGACGCCCCGCTTCTGAGACGCTCCCGGTGTGGTATGGCGCGTGGCGGAGGACGGGACAAAACCGGAACGCAGCACAGACATGCCCAGTTGAAAGTGGGGTTAAGTCTCACTCTCTTTCTAACTGCTAGGTTAGGTCAAACAAGGTAATACAATTTCCATCATCGCTTCAGAAATTTTTTGGATCTACATAATTTCCAAGCAGACCTCAGAGCAGTGAAAGGCAATTTTGCAGCAGCACTTCGACAACTTTTCATCAAAGTTTCTCCTGCTGCCCATGGGCTCATTCTCTGACTTACAGTGCAGCAACAGTATCGAGATCTAACCTCTCTGTCACACCCACGATAAGGGGATTCATAAAGGTGCAGTCATTTTCTACTGTCTGAGCCCAATTTCTTCAGTATAATGATGAATACACATCAAGTGGGGACGAGGCATCAAACCAAGAGTTAGGGTCTATATTTGGAGAAAAACAAATTCTGACTCGTACATAGTATTTAAATTCTTAACTTTGACAAACTGAGAATGGGAATCTTAGTGCTGTATTTGCCATTGTTGTAGTACTCGAGGTCTGTCTGGGTCTGGAGACCGGTCTCAAGACCACTTTTTGAAGGTCTCGGCCTCGTCTCGGAACCGACCACATTTTTACTCGGTCTTGTTTCGGTCTCAGACTCAGGATTTTATTTCAAGACCGGTTTAAGACCTAAACTGCCTTTTGATTATTTTATTAAGGCATTTCTAATGATACACTTATGGCAATAACAGAGGAAAATGAAGAAGAATATTAATTTGTTCTCTGTAGGTGTTTTTCATGGGAATGTGGATCTTTCAGATCAATTTGAGGGGTGCCTATGGTTAGCATTATCCACATTTTATCGTGTCATGTAGTGTGGGACTCACACTGGTCTTGGTCTCAACTCGCTCTCAACCCCTCAGAGTCTTGGTCTTGTCTCGATCTCGATACACTCTGGTCTTGGTGATGACTTGGTCTCGGTTTAGGTGGTCTTGACTGCAACACTGGTATTTGCCACTTAGGGAGGCCATTTTCCAAACTTAAATCTGCAACAATTCCCATTTGAAGTGAAAGCACAAGTTCTCAGTGTGATCATTGCTTAGACTTGAGCTTGTATCAGCCTCTTCATGGGTTCCAGCCAATATGCCCAATTCCCCCCCTTTACCCAAAAATCTGTCAACACCAGCTGGAGTCATTAGCCCAACTCCTCCCTGGGTAAGCAAGTGCCACTCCTCCCTCATATCCTCGTAAGCCAACGGAGACAGATGTTCATTACAAGCCCATTTCCATATTAGCAATGGGCCAGACTTAGCAGAGTACATAGCTGCCTATTGTCTTCTATGTAACAAGTGAATGGGACAAATGTATTTAGTGGTCACCTGCTGGCAGATCCTGGGTCAGAGCAACATGCCAAATGTATCTGAGATTATGGCAGACTGTGAAAAGATGATAGGCCCATTAGCAGCTGATGGTCATGGGTACTCAGCCCAGTGAATTGATGATCAGTAGCATTTTTGAGGTTGCATCTAGTTTAAAGGTGCCCTGCCACACAAAATCTATTTTACTTATTAGTATTTTTTGAAATGTGTTCCATATGTGTTTGTGTTATGTGGTGAATGTGAAAATGAACTGTTACCTCCTCTGTCAGCTCTAGCCACTGAAAAGAAATAAGCTGAGAAATCAGGCAAATTACAAAAGCTGGTCAGTCTGACATGGTGTTGCCTGAGCTCATTACTATTCATCAGCTCCCCCAGTTGCGCTGGGTAAAGGATGCTGATAGCCAGGCTCTCATTGGCTATCTGTTAGCCAATCAGAGTCAAGCAGCTTAGCTTGTTGAATATTAATGAGAACTGACACAAATCGAGCAGAGTCTTCCTGCAGGCTTTCTATACCACGCTAGAATGGCTTGTTACAAGGTCACCAAGGCATTTTTTCCACAAAAAAATGTTACAGAGTCCATGGTAGAACTTCAGACATTACCACAAAGTAATGAAATACATGTGGCAGGGCACCTTTAAAGTGCTCATATTATGCTCATTTTCAGGTTCATAATTGTATTTAGAGGTTGTACCAGAATAGGTTTATCCATCCATCCATCCATCTTTGTCCGCTTATCCGGTGTCGGGTCGACCCCAAACTTCCCTTTCCCGAGCAACATTAACCAGCTCCGACTGGGGGATCCCGAGGCGTTCCCAGGCCAGGTTGGAGATATAATCCCTCCACCTAGTCCTGGGTCTTCCCCGAGGCCTCCTCCCAGCTGGACGTGCCTGGAACACCTCCCTAGGGAGGCGCCCAGGGGGCATCCTTACCAGATGCCCGAACCACCTCAACTGGCTCCTTTCGACGCAAAGGAGCAGCGGCTCTACTCCGAGCTCCTCACGAATGACTGAGCTTCTCACCCTATCTCTAAGGGAGACGCCAGCCACCCTCCTGAGGAAACCCATTTCGGCTGCTTGTACCCTGGATCTCGTTCTTTTGGTCATGACCCAGCCTTCATGACCATAGGTGAGGGTAGGAACGAAAACTGACCGGTAGATCGAGAGCTTTGCCTTCTGGCTCAGCTCTCTTTTCGTCACAACGGTGCGATAGATGGAATGTAATACCGCACCAGCTGCGCCGATTCTCCGACCAATCTCCCGCTCCATTGTCCCCTCACTCGCGAACAAAACCCCAAGGTACTTGAACTCCTTCACTTGGGGTAAGGACTCATTCCCTACCCGGAGAAGGCATTCCATCGGTTTCCTGCTGAGAACCATGGCCTCCGATTTAGAGGTGCTGACCCTCATCCCAACCGCTTCACACTCGGCTGCGAACCGATCCAGTGAGTGCTGAAGGTCGCAGGCCGATGATGCCATCAGGACCACATCATCTGCAAAAAGCAGCGATGAGATCCCCAGCCCAACGAACTGCAACCCTCCCCACCCCGACTACGCCTCGATATCCTGTCCATAAATATTACAAACAGGATTGGTGACAAAGCGCAGCCCTGGCGGAGGCCAACCCTCACCTGAAACGAGTCCGACTTACTGCCGAGAACCCGGACACAGCTCTCACTTTGGTCGTACAGAGATTGGATGGCCCTGAGTAGAGACCCCCTCACCCCATACTCCCGCAGCACCTCCCACAGTATCTCCCGGGGGACCCGGTCATACGCCTTCTCCAAATCCACAAAACACATGTAGACCGGTTGGGCATACTCCCAGAATAGGTTTATGTGGTTACATTTTCAGAAAACACCATATATTTGTTGTACTGCACATGCTGTAGCTCCTCTTTTCACTCTGTGTTGAGCTCTCTGTTTTAGCTACAGAGAAGTTACTACTAGAAGTTGCTGGATATTGGCAGGACCTGGAACATGCTGTCCACAGCATCCCAAACATGCTCAATGGGTGACATGTCAGGTGAGTATGCTGGCCATGCAAGAACTGGGATGTTTTCAGCTTCCAGGAATTGTGTACAGATCCTTGCAACACGGGGCCGTGCATTATCACGCTGCAACATGAGGTGATAGTCGTGGATGAATGGCACAACAATGGGCCTCAGGATCTCGTCACGGTATCTCTGCATTCAAAATGCCATCAATAAAATGCACCTGTGTTCGTTGTCCATAACATACACCTACCCATGCTATAACCCCACTGCCACCATGGGCCACTCGATCCACAACGTTGACATCAGCAAACCTCTCACCCACATGAAGCCCACGTGAAGAGAACACCTCTCCAAAGTGCCAGACGCCATCGAATGTGAGCATTTGCAAGTCGGTTAAGACGACGAACTGCAGTCAGGTCGAGACAACGATGAGGACGACGAGCATGCAGATGAGCTTCCCTGAAATGGTTTCTTACAGTTTGTGCAGACATTCTTTGGTTATGCAAACCGATTGCTGCAGCAGCTGTCTGGGTGGCTGGTCTCAGACGATCTTGGAAGTGAAGATGCTGGATATTGAGGTCCGGGGCTGGTGTGGTTACACGTGGTCTGCGATTGTGAGGCCAGTTGGATGTACTGCCAAATTCTCTGAAGCCCCATTTGGAGACGGCTTATGGTAGAGAAATTAACATTCAATTCACTGGCAACAGCTCTGGTGGACATTCCTGCAGTCAGCATGCCAATTGCACGCTCCCTCAAAACTTGCGACATCTGTGGCATTGTGCTGTGTGATAAAACTGCACATTTTAGAGTGGCCTGCCAATATGCAGCAACTTACTTTTTTGTTTAGCGACTGTTTCCCCCCCCCCCCCAATACAGTAAAACTGCCCATTTTAGAGTGGCCTTTTATTGTGGCCAGCCTAAGGCACACCTGTGCAATAATCATGCTGTCTAATCAGCATCTTGATATGCCACACCTGTAAGGTGGATGGATTTTCTCTGCAAAGGAGAAGTGCTCACTAACAAAGATTTAGACAGATTTGTGAAAAATATTTGAGAGAAATAGTTATTTTGTGTACATAGAAAAAGTCTGAGATCTTTGAGTTCAGCTCATCAAAAATGGGGGTTGCATTTATAATTTTGTTGAGTGTATAATGATATTGAGGAGGTGACGCATATCATCTAAATGACTCATCTAGTACGATCTCCATGTAATTTAAGGAAACTTACCAGAGAACATTTTGAAAAGGCACATTTGTTGAACATGTTGACCAGTGTTGGGAGTAATGCACTACGAAGTTTGTTACTTGCGTTACTCTCTTTTGTGAAAAAGAGAGTGAAGACAGAAATGAAGACAGACGCTTGCAGAAATGAAGACAGATAGGCCTACTTTAGCTGCTTCTGATCTAAGGTCGCAGGACCTGGTGGCGCAATGATACACCAATCGAACAATGAGCATTAAACCACAGCATGGCCGAAATATAGAATGAGCTTTCTCTCCTGGAAGTATGGACATTGTAAAATGATAACGAAGGAGGCAGTTTATCATTTAGTCTTCTTTACTCTGAACACCCGATGCAAGTAACAAGTGAGCAGTGACACACTCGTTTTGGGTGCTGCCGTATATATATCACAGTATATGCGCAGGCGCATTTTAACTACCGTAAATATCACAGTGTATGTGCAGGCGCATTCTAACTACCGTATATGACAGACATTACTTTTCGCTCGTCGAAATTAAAGACAAAAATGTGGTGGTGAGTTGTCAATCATGTGCAGGTGTAAAGAACCTATCCACATCTAAGAGTAGCAATTCAAATCTTATGAAGCACCTGTTGAAGCAACACGCTTCGACCAAGCTAGCAGCGAAAGAGCCCAGCCCTACGGATGCTGAAGGCTCCACTCCATGCAAACAACCAAAGCTAGATTTTACACGGACTGCAGTGCAGCCGATAAGCCAGGCAGAGATGAATAAATTGACTGCTAGGTATACTGTAGGCCAATCACTTCTATTTCATTGGGCCTAATGTGGTAAAAAAAAAAACACTGTTAAATGACTGAGACAGTTGTTATTTTGTTTGTACTACTGCTTGATTTGAAGGCCTGTTGCCCTGTAGATTACAATAAATAGGTCTAGAAATGTTTGTGTTTGAGTGTTCAGTACTGTTCATATTTACATTTAAAAAGCAGACATAAAAGTAACTTCGAAAGTTACTTTTCCTAGTAACTAATTACTTTTGATATACAGTAATTGGTAAAGTAATTCAATTACTTTTAAAATAAGTTACTAGTAACTGTAACTAATTACTAATTTTCAGTAACTTGCCCAACACTGATGTTGACCCTGTTTTCATGTCACATTCCAGTCACAATTATTCACACTAACAGAGTTCTACTCTAGGGCTGCTGGATATGATGGAACATTTATCACCTTAATATTTTTCATATCAGTCAATAATAATATATATTCCCTTAGGGTAAAATCCCCTATAGCAGTAGATTCAAAATCTAGAGCTGCAAAATAATGCGAAAATAAACAAAAATCCAGTGTTTATCCAGGGAGCTTACATTTGGGGGCATTAAATAAAATCCCTTTTGTTATTAAAGAAAACAACATGCCTGATGTGTCTCTTAATGGGGGAGAAAGCCCATAATAATGATACCGTAGTTTGTTGCTGGGTGTTTTTTCCTGAGAGCCTCGCTACTTGTTCCAGGGGACTGGTCTAATTGCTGGTGATTGAGACTGCATGTGCTTGATGTTTGAGCTGCAAAGATGACTCGATTAACTGTCAACTATTAAATGAATCGCCAACTATTTTTGATAATCAATTAATCGGTTTGAGTCATTTTTAGAAAACAAAATGTCTGTCTGATTCCAGCTTCTTAAATGTGAATATTTTCTCGTTTCTTCCCTCTTCTGTGACAGTAAACTGAATATCTTTGAGTTTTGGACAAAACAAGACATTTGAGGACGTCATCTTGGGACTTTGAAAAACATATTATTTCCTGACTACTAATCAAATAATCAACATATAAATTAACAATAAACTAGGGCTGTCAATCGATTAAAAAAAATTAACTAATTAATCGCACAATTTGCTGTAGTTAATCGCGATTAATCGCATTTTTAAATTGAGACTGAAGCTTGTAGTAATGGATATTTAAATAATGCTAAATCACTTAACTTTACAAATATGAAGAGAAAACAAACAAGGAAAGGTTCTGCTAAGTTCAGAATGTTTAATATCTTTCAGAACAACAGCAGCAAAATTTGGCTTATTTAGTCCTGCTGAAGGCTGCTGAAACGGCTAGAAACTGTCCGACTTGGGAGCAGATTTTTGTCACCACCCCCAATATTAGCCACATACCTAATATACCATATTCTGAATAATATATATATATATATATATATATATATATATATATATATATATATATATATAGAATATAAATTACAATCTAGGCAGTACTTAATATCATAAATATTATAATATACATAGTGTTTAATCTGAATGACTAAGCAAAGCACATATATCTAAACACAGAAATGCACATCAATATCAATGTTACACATTAAACCAGTAACCCAAAACCACAAAGGTGTATGTTGGCCTAAAGGGAAAACATTGAGTGTAGTTTTAGATAGCGACGCTGTGCACAGCAATCCATTACCAATGTAAAGCGATTGACTACATTTCCCTTCCAGCACCGCAACCAGGAAGTAGCTTGTGTGACAGTGAGACGCACCAATTTCAAACATTTACTGGAATATAGTCACGGATACTATCGGAGTCGACAGCGTTAAACATCAGACTGCAAATAAGGTTTTATCAGCGGGTGACCAACGTAACAGTTATCAAGCAAACAAATCGCGCCGTACATATCGGCAGCAGCACGGCGCGTATAGCGAAACAGCAGCTTACCCGGTGGCGCATCTCTCCTGACGAGACAACATGTCGGAACTAGTACTCGGTCCCGTTTATAGCCCGTGCTCATTCATTTCTGGATTCTAACACATCATCTTTTTTCTCTTTTGGGATCTTACTGGTCCATGTTTCAACTCTTGACTGGCCCGTAGGCCTACTTCAATCAGGTAAATCCCTCCTAGAGTAGCGCCGCCTGCTCTTATGGAGACGTATTACATTTCTCAGCCGCCACATGAAGTAAACAAACACAGCTGCATTAATTTCGTAAATTTTTTTTAACGAGTTAAATATAAAAAAATTAACGCAAAAATTAACGCGTTAATTTTGACAGCCCTACAATAAACATAATAGTTAGTTGCAGCCCTATGTTTGCAGTCTGCATGCTAATCCAATTGAAATATAGAGGTATGGTCTGCCAAAATGAAGCAACTGGCCAGTGCAAACACTTCCTTTCCACATCTACATTTTAACTGCAGTTAAAATTTAAGTGTGTAGCTGTAAATATGACCCCATGTTTTCTCTTGCTTTTCTCAGCATGTATGTACAATACTATCGAGGGGATTAGGGCTTAATGTGAAAAAAATGATTCAGACTTTAAAGTCAGAATATTGAGTTTAAAGACAGAATTCTGCGAATAAAGTCAGAATTCTGACTCTAAACGTAGAACTTAAATACATTTTTTGTCACATGTGGCCCTAAACCTCTTCCGTACAGATCATTACTGGGCAGGGTATGCTGGAATGAAAGACCAGAGCAACAGGAAGTCACTGAGGTTTGATACGCAGTAAGGAGACACAAGCGTTCAGACAGTCCATATCACTCAGCAGGAGGATCCAGTGCACCAAAGGAGTTGATCTGTGGGTTTGGATGGGGCCGGTGCTTGTCTCCGCCCCAGAGAGAAGGCCCTTGTTCCTGAGCGACTGATGAGAGCTGCCTGCTGACAGAGGGCCCTCTGATGGAGGAAGATGCTATTGTGTGTGGGGGCTCTACAACGCAGAAGAGTCACTTCCTCTGACTAATGTTTCATGCAGAGCTCCCTGCACTGCCTGGCACTGCTCTGTCTATACACAATATATCAGATAATGCAGCAGAGCTCGTCACATGCATGTGTTCCAGGATGTATGCTTTGCAGAGTGTTTCTATGCACCCATGTGGCACTAACTCAATTTCTTTATGGGAATGCGTCATTGCACATGTGTCAGTTTGTTTACCACGCTGCTCTCTGTGGGATTTTTTATCTCCATGAGTGGGTGTTATAGCTCCACAGGGGACATTCGTTCTTCTCTGCACAGATAAACGCTAAGAGACTCGTCTCAAAGTAAGTATATTGTCAATAGTGTTGTGCAAAGGAATGTTTTGTGTCTGCATGTATATAAGCCTGAACTCCCAAAAAGCAATATGAACTGTAGGCCAAGGAAGGAGGCACTGTGGTAGATTTCTTCTTACACACTGAAAGAAAAAATCTATTTGTCTTTAAGCTCACTTAAAGGCAGGGTTGGTAACCAGTTCCAATATAGTATATAATATATATTTACACTTTTCTACAGTTTTTATATATTGTTTGAAATGGTCTTTTCACTCCAACAGCAATGCATTACTTAAGCTATCTGTAGCTGCTGTAATATAAAAATGCCCACCAATCACTGCCTCGCGCATACTCTACCCCGGTGTACGAGCCTGAGCTCAATGCACGTTGTCGCCGCATACAGCTAACATTCGGTATGATAATATTAAAAGGGTTCCGTGGGGTCTTAAAAAGTCTAAAATTTTAAAATCAACATTTTTTGGCCTTAAAAGTTAGACGGACCCAGAGGAGATGCTACATTCAAATCTTGATTGCTTTTCCAACACTTACCAACTGTTCCTTTTAAAAAAAGACAGAGAAAGACAAAAAATAGTAAAGCTACTCAGTCAGAGAGCACATAATACATTAAACAAAGTATAAAAACATCCATAACCTAACATAATAACACAAGCATAAAACAGATGGGTAAAACAAAACCCAATATAAAAAAACCTTAGAATTCTTTTCCACCGAACCCTACACTTGCACTACACGCGCTACGCTGGTCAACGTCATGACGCCGCCGTTGATTACAGGAAGGTGTTTACGTAGGTGGAGCGTTCAATGCAGTAGGCTGTGAGAAAGTGAAAATGGAACTTGTGAGCAGAAAAAGTTGTTGTCTGGCAGTACTTTCAGTCAAAAGAAGGCCATTCAAGTCCAGCTACACGTTCAATTTGCAATTGCGATTTGTCTCGTTGTGGCGAGGACCCTCAACAATACACAACATGGCCGCTGTTAAAACATTTGCGTATGAAACATCCGAAAGAATACAAGTTGTGCATGAAATAATCTACAGACAGCAGCCAAAATGCAGCAACTTCAGGTACGGCAAAGGAAGGACTAAAAACTTGTGTTAACCAGACAGTGCCTCTCCCGGGCTGTCAGCTGTTCTCTCAGCAAATGAGTCTCCCTACAGTGGGAGGGGAACGGCCGGCTGCTGCTGCTCGTTAGCTAACGTTAGCTTTCTAATTTCACCCACCCAACAATGCCTTCATCATACACTGGTTAGCTCATCTGGCGATAGTGATGTGCTTTCCTACAATGTGAAACGAGCGTGTGAATTCAACATTAAGTTGTTACATTTAACTATTTTAGAGGCTGTGGAAGTTGTTTACTTCATTGATGTGTTTACTGTGATAATGGACTGAGGATGGGAGTAAGATTCGGTATAAAAATTCTGGATTCGGTGCATAGAGTCAAGGAGACGGACAGCTTAAGGATATGTGCTGTCCTGGGACCTGATTCAGGTCTTAATACGTCTTAGTCTTTTGTGAGAAGGAACAAAATTCAAATAATTGTTGTAATCTTGTTGTAATCTTGCTGTGAGTCAAAAAAAAAAATCTGATAGCATTGTACTTGTTTCTAAACCTAGCTATTTTTTTTTTTTATATATATATATATATTTTTGGGGCATTTCAGCCTTTAATGGAAAGAACAGCAAGATATGAAAGGGGAGAGAGAGGGGGATGAGCAGGAAATCGTCTCAGGCCGGACTCAAACCCCGGGTGTTCTGCGTTGAGGTATACACCTCCATATATGTGCGCCTGCGCAACCCACTGAACCAACCCGGCCACAACTTTTACCTTTTGCAAACATCAACCTAGAGCTTTGATTCTCTGCAGAACCTGATTGGGCCTGGCCAGGCATTAATTGGCTCAGTTCAAAATCTCCCACTGTTTTTTTCTTTTAAACCTTATACCACACCCTAAAGTGATGTGTACTGTATATATATATATATATATATATATATATATATATATATATATATATATATATATATGTTCATATAAAAACCCTTTCAAGATACACTGAATAATAGTATACTCATCAATAGGGCTGAACGATTAATCAAAAATGTATCGAAATTCTGAAGCTGTTATCAACGTATTTTTCCCATGACAATAATTTCGATAATTTATTCCTGTTGATAGGCCTACTTTCTCCTTAAAAACATTCTACCGTGTGTGCAGGGTCCCAAATTAACACTCGCCAGTCGGGGGCGGGCCGACACTCACACACGAACACTGGCGAACACACCGGACACCAGCCGCTACCTTCTGTTTCCTGATAGCTAGCGCTTAACTCAGGCTAATTAATTAGCTAGTAAGTGGCGAATTTTGGCAGCCAGCCTTCCAAAAGAAAGCACAATGAAATGAAATGTTAACCGATCATTAACCGTTGACCGACAAGCAGGAAACAGAGTCTCAGTTCACCCGTCCGGGAGGCTCTGACACACTTTCTGCACTACGTGTCCGTGGACAGCTGTAGGCTTGTACCGGGGTTGATGCTTTGAACATTGTCGGACACATGCAGCCACTGTCCTGAAACCGCTTGCGGGACCGATACAAGTCCACAGCAGCCCGCGGCGTGTATGTCCGAGCCTGTCTCCAGCGCCTCCACCTGCAGGTTGTCAGCTGTGCGTCTGCCTGGTATACTCTCGGACGGCCGATTTAACTCGCCAGTCCTCATGTGTCACGTAGCTCTCCACAAGCAGAAAAAAAGAGGAGCTTAAAACCCAACTCGCTGGTTCAAAGTTAGGACTAACAAGTTAATTAGCAGTTAAGAAATAGATTGTATAGCCTATTTACATTTTTATCATGCAAAATACGTTTTTTAAAACTTTATACAAAAAAACAAAGTGGCCTTGACCAACTGTCCTCGTTTGAAAGCCATGATGTCTCTCTCTCTCTCTCTCATGGGTGGGCCAAATTCTCTGGGTGGGCAAAGCAGAGAAAGGGGAGGTAACCTTGCTCCTTATGACCTCATAAAGGTAAGATTCCAGATCGGGCCATCTGAGCTTTCATTTTCACAAAGGCAGAGCAGGATACCCAGGGCTCGGTTTAAACCTATCACCATTTCTAGCCACTGGGGGACCATAGGCAGGCTGGGGGAACTCATATTAATGTTAAAAAAACACATAAAGTGAAATGTTTATGCCATGGGACCTTTAAATGTATTGTTCATTTATCGTTATCGAGGTAAAATGTGCAATTAATCGTGATTTTAGGTCATATTGTGCAGCCCTTCTCGTCAAGCTAAACCAATACTGTCTTGGTTCCTGGAAGGTCTCCAATGTGTTAATGCAAGCCAACAGCATGGCTACTTTCCTGCTTCAGTCTTTCGAACAGTTGAATCTGTATGAAGGATTTCTCTTTTCCATTGAAAAGGTAAAAAATCTCAGATGTAAGGCCAGAGATGGCATGTTAAGATGATCATTTTTTCAGTACATGTTGAAACCTGGCAACATCTTGGTGAACAGCTGAAAATGGTTTGGTAATTGCTGCATTTCTGGCATTTTATCATCCCATCTGTTGCTGACGATTGGAGCATGTGGCCTTGTACTTTTCAAACACACACACACACACACACACACACACACACACACACACACACACACACAAGAGTAGATGCATGCACACAAATACATTCAGCTAGCATTAAAGTGGACATATTATGCTTTTCCGTATTTTCTGTTATATCTAAAATGTTAATGTTGGATTTTCATGTTAAACGTGGCCAAAACAAAAAATAATGAGGTGAATGTATTTTAGAGAAATCCCTGTGAGCTAAAACGTTCAGATTTCCAACTGTTCTGAACACTTCGGTTTCAATAGTTTTTTCTACTCTCTGCTAAGTATTACGCAACTTTAAGCCGGTCTTCTCTGATTGGTCATCTGCTCCAGGTAGGCAGGACTGGAGTGTTTTTTTAAGCTACTGCGGTGTTAACATTGTCGCATGTAACTACATGCTAACAGCAGTAAAATGTCATCTTGGCTGCCAGTGTTGTTAAATTCTCCCCAATTCCGAGTCACATTACTCCTGAAACATGTTTCTGTTTATCGAGTATTTGATTTAAAAGCCTTTATCTGCGATTTTTGACTGTAGAAAGTGCTGCTATATTCTATTAGTGTCCACTGCTAACTATAGCAGCTACATGGCTAACGGCAGTAAACATTGTCATCTGGCCTGCCAATGTTGTTAAATTCTCCCCAATTCCGGGTCGCATTACTGCTGAAACATGTCCGATTGGGTAGTGTTTGGTTCAGAAGCCTTTATCAATTTTTGACGGTAGAAAGGCTTTTTCGGGGGGGAGGTATTAAAGAGACAGGCTCTACAGAGCGTTCATACAGAGGGTAAATACAGGTGCAGCAGCCATGGGCAGTATGTACATGTTCTAGTGCAAACACAAAATGCAAGTTTTATCCTGAAAATGCTATATAATAGTTGCCCTTTAACCCAAATGCACAAACCCAGACAGGTGGACAAACACAAACGTGGACACATCTGTCAACTGCGCAACCATGCGTCAACACACACACCACAGATAACAGCTTGCACCTGATCCCTTTACTACACATTTTATATTAATTTACATATAATATAACACATATCCAGGTACATACTGCACCAGCAAACACAGCACACTCATGCACATGTCATGCATTCTGCTACATGGGTGCACACCAACAATATTCTGTTACAGATCACATAGACACACACACACACACACAAAATCAGCCAGCACTTGAACTTTACTTACTCTACTGCAAAGATTATGGACATAAACATAATGTATATATGAATGCAGATACATTCATGCAGACACTAACACATGCCCACACTAGTCCTATAAAAGCCTTTATGACTTTGATGAATGGATTTTGGATATTCTATCCGTTTAGGTGGGTACAGAAATGGGGTACTGTAGGTCGCTGGGGAAGGACACCCAAACACAAACACACACACATACGGCCTACATCTAAACTGACAAGTACAGATTTATCAACAATGTTACATGTCCTATAGTTACATGCGTGCATGCAGAAATGTATACATACACACACAGGGATCCTGTCTCTCTGCCTGGGGAAGCCCAGTCTTTGCTATGATTAATAGGGGTTGTGTGGCTCCCACTTTTTACCTCATATACTATCTCTGTGCTGAAGCTGGAAAAATAAGCAAGCGGTCAGCTTACATGACACTGACAAGAAAAACTCCCTGGCTGACGGGCCAGCCTGCATACAGTATGAGCACGATAACACTTAGCACGCAATGTTCTAGGTTCAGCAAGCCTTGGAGCCAGGAATAAGGGCTAATTTGAAACAAGACGTATTACACTTTGCTTGTACAGCATTGGCCCAGATTAGTACTGTTGCATCTACCTTAGTAATGCAATATTGGTGGGGTCTAACCTGCTACTTTGTATCTCTTCAGTGATATAAAACTTCTCACTTTCTTTTCTTTATCTGAATGCACAAAGTTAAAAATCTCTAAACGGTGAAGCCCATCATTAAACTTCACCTCCGCCAACTCTTACTCATTGCTGGCTGTGGGCCTGTCAACGCTAGCAAGTAATCAAGCTAGCAAGTGCGTTGCTCATTAGCTAATATCGTGTGAATAAGTAACCTTTGATATTTTCAATTCCAGTGCCAAACAGACTGTGCTCCTTTTTGTTTCTATCTGTAATCTTGTAAGCAAGGGACATATAAAAGATGAATCCAATAAACTGCATTAATGACCCTCCTCTCTTCCCTAGACAGATATTCATCCAGAGCAGGTAAAGGCCAAACTCGCTGATTATGCAAATGTTATGGCAAAAAATTGCAAACTGTGCCATCATTTGCATAAAGCTAAAAAAACAAGTAACTTTTTTGTCGCTGCTCAGTCCCATTTTGCCTGAAATACCACAATGCCATTCAAAGCAATTCATTATGAAATAGGGGCGACTAGGGCATCATGCTGCAGTCAGTGGATTCTCAAGGTAACAGTTTTTAGCAACACCAGCTGCTCTGTGAAGCTGTAATTAGGCACAGCGGCATTTTGTTTTCCTAATGTGATGTTTACTGTGGGCACCATCTTAGTTTAGCATATAAGCGTACTAACATTTGATAATTAGCAATAGACTCAAAGAAGAGCTCAGGTCGATTGGAATGTCATTAATTTTAAGTAAAGGGATCAACAAAGTACATTACAACTGATACTGAGGGAGACATGGATGCCTGTGCCAAATATTTCCGTCTGGACCAAAGTGGTGAATCAACAGACAGGCCGAGAAGCATTAGGAAAGGGCTCATTTTACAAATAAAACATACATTGTTGTGAATGGGCAGTGTACCAAACACCAAACCCTTTGGCAGACACACATTAAGATCTAAACAAAAAGCATGACAGACAGATGTTTCTGTCTCATTATTAAATGTGACATAAACACAAAAGAAAGATAGGACAGAGACAGATAACAAGACATTGGTTTAAATGTAATAATGTGACTGATTTAAACCCATATTGCCGCAGCTGCTTAGGCTATTAGTGTTAACAAATCTCAATTCATTGTAGAGACAGTCCAAGGGGTTCAGGAGACAAAAAAAAAGACAGGGTCTATTTTTGATTGATTCCCAAGCCTAACGCATTGGGAGAGCTCTGTGGAGAATAAGCAGTGGAGCAACTCTCCACCAGCATCCAATCACTGACTCACAGCCATATCTATGCAGAAAGCATGGCTGCACTCATGTTTTCTCTGGGATTTCCAAACTGTCAAAGGAACCTATTGAACCTTCCACTGACGAGGCAGTGAGATCATAAACCTGTAGTCAAAAGTGCAAGCAGTTCCAATCACTGTGACATAAACTTTTACCATCACAGTTGCTTATGAGGGCCCAGAGAATATTTTCTTACTGGTATTTCTTGGTTGTCTGCCCTAGTTCTGTGATTCCATGGTTCCATTTTGGTATTTTTATTGGATGTGCAGAGGACATATTTTCACTCCGGTCCAGGTGTTTGGCAACTAAGCCTCAGCTGTCAGTCCAAGCTTTTGAAAGAACACGACAAGCCTCTGAACTGTTTACTTAACTTCACTCCATTAACTGGCACCAATTGACAGGCTTTGGAGTTTTTGGGAGGACATGGGAGGAAAAGGTGAAGTCAGAAGAGGTAAGTTTGGAGAGTAAATGTCTACATTCAAATCTTTTCCCATTTTAGGTGTGTATTTTAGAGTCTTTGTAGAGTAAAGAAATACTCAATAAAATGTGCATGTGGGTTTGATTGATAAGAACCTTACATGCTGATACTCATATGCATGGTTGGAAGCTGCCAATCGTCTGTCTAGTTATTTACACTGTAAATGCCTGGTCAAGCCAGCATTCAAAACGGTCAAATTTTGTTATAAAATTGATTAACTCCAATATAATCTCTTCAATGGAAAGTCAATCTGCACAAATGTTTCATGTCACGTTTAACTATTTAGCTGACGTGCTGTCGACCATACCAAGCCTGGACAGTACTGACCTTTGAGGGAACGGAGAGCCATAGTGTTAAACGGAGGAAGCTATCGTAGCTTGTTAGCTGTGTTGCACCACTTTTATATAACCCTACTGTGTCAGAATATGAACTGCTTCACAAAAGGGTAATGGTTTGTAGACAGAGAGGAGAGGACAACAACAAGAAACAGTCAGACGATACTCTGAAGAACTTTGACGAACTCAGACAAACTTTATGGGTGCGCTCACTTTCATTTTTATCTCCAAACTAGAAGGGCACTCGGAGAGCTCAGAACTTTGCCAAGGCTCAATGCTCTATTTTGCAATGTTAACGAAAGTGAAAAAAAACGATTTGTGTATCTGTAGTGTGATTTGGATCATCTCCAACATGGGTTCTTCTTTGGCCCATGCTACACCCTTCTACCAACTTTCATGAGAAAATCGAACCAGTAGGTTTTCCGTATTCCTGCTGACAGACAAACAAACCGAACCGAAAACATAACCTCCTTGGCGGAGGGAATAGTGGTTTCGATCTGGCTTGTTTACAATCTGTCTGATATTCTGACTGATCATATGTTTTGCCTTGTCTGACTACTGTATGTTGCTGTGTTTCTAAATCTCAGAAATTTCGGTGAGTACAATGTTAACGTAACCAATACAAATGATGGCCCAAAACTGCAATAATAATTTTCCTTTAGGATCCTCAAATCTGACCACTTTCATGTCATACCTCTACTACTTTGTAAAACTACTGTTATTTCTAGTAATGAAGCATATTATGCATACATGTATGGAGAGTTTCCACAAACATCCAACTACGTCAGGTTCATCTATTTCAGAGGTGCAAACTCAATTTCATTGATTTTAACCAAAGAAGAACTCATCAGTGAAAATTTCCGCTAGGGTGATTGATCAGAGTGAAAACTGGAGACTGACTCTATGGCACATAGTTGGCCACCCCAGTATCACAGGGTGAAGGACATTGGTAAACTTTTATTTGGTATTAAAGAAAGAGTCAATATTGTTCTGATATCTGCATACTGATATAGTGGTTAAGGCAGATCAATAATACTTTATTATAGTACTGGTTATAGAGAAGGGAGTGTTAAAGAGGAAAAAATGTTGTTTGACAATGTTGTTATAAAGATTAGTACACTCCTTCAGCCCTAACCAGACCAATTGTCTGCTTGACAAGATTTGACCAGGGGGGCATAGTGTGTGTGTGTGTGTGTGTGTGTGTGTGTGTGTGTGTGTGTGTGTGTGTGTGTGTGTGTGTGTGTGTGTGTGTGTGCGCATGTGTGTGTGTGAGAAGTACGGTGACATGGCCAAATGAGTGCACACTGCACCCTGACATGAGTCTTTGTCCTTACAACTGATTGATGGGTTCATGGCCCGAGTTTTAGAGTGGACACACACGCACGCACGCACACACACACACACACACACACACACACACACACACACACACACACACACAGCTCTTGATCTTATCTTGTAGTCACTCATATAACTGCCACTGACCGCTAGTTATGAAGGGCCGAAACCTGATCCACCATGGGCAGCTAACAAGTCCTGCTCTGTGATCAGGGAGACAGACAGAGAGGTATTTATTTTATTTAGTCGACCAAAAAAAAGTCAGTGTGTTCCAGTGACACTACACATTAACACACTCCATACCTACAGAGCTGGGAACTGACCAGTCAAGCCCCCAGCACTGCGGTTTGAGGTAAAGTTACTTGCTCAAGGGCACTTATAGCCAGTAGTTGCTGATGGAGTGGAGAGTGCTATCCGATCACTTTCCCCGTTGACATCTTCCCAGGCAACACAGAGATTCAAACTGCTGACCTTCTGCTTGCACTTCACTCGTGTTTATCACCTCTAGGCAAACAGCCACAGCCATCTGCACCCTGGTTTGATAAAACTTCAGCAGCCAACAGAGATGCTGCACACACATCCAAACCCCCTGCAGTGACCTCCAAAATGTTTAGCCGGCAGCAGTAGTGGCACAGCACTCAAGTCAGCTCAGTCTCTCCCTTCGGTCGCTGTCAGTCCTCTGTCAGCTGCCATCCATCACGCTCCAGCTATTTGGGTTCACCTGCAGCCGACTGGGCCAAGACAAGAGGGCTTGTCAGTCTGTCAGTCACTGAGTAATGACACCAGGCCTGGGTGACCTCCAACACTCACTAACAAAGCACAAGTTGCCTGCAGTAGAGTGGAGTATAGTAAGATAGACTGGACTGGATGAGAAGAGAAAGGCATGGACATGCAGTTCCCCGGTCAAATGAAGGCCCATCATGTGTAGCAGAGGAAGAAATGTGCTCCGTACAGTAGAGAAGTGTCACACAATGACAGGCAGAAGTTGGGAGATTTCTTCTTTTTTTTGAGTGTAGTAGGAGCTGACCAGGCATGCTGAATGAAAAAAGGCATGACAGGCCCAGGTAATTATTCTAATCCCACTTGAGAAAGCGATAGGGAGGCAGCGAAAAGGAAATTAAAAATGTCATCATTGGGCTTTTCTCAGTGATCGATAAACTGCGGATAATTAAATTGTGACACCAGCTGAAACGGGGCCGCATACACCTGCCACTCCTTTCTTTGAGCCTGCAATAAGCCTGAGTACTGAAACCACTCTATCTCCACCAGCCCCCGGTAGGTCTGTCGCCGTCATCCACAGACAGGCTCGTCCTGCATGGAAAAATGATCAGCCATGGAGCTGAACGCTGTCGGCCTCGTAAATTAGACAGAGGCAACGGTTGAGAGGGTGTCCTGACACGAGGTATCTGACTGTCCAGTTTCCTCGATCCAACCGCAGGGGTGTAAATCAGACATTTGTACTTGTCTGGGAACAGCGGCCTGATGGGTAAAATAAGGAGAACAGTGGTAAAGGGAGGTCCTTCTCTGCTCTTTAGCTTTCATCCCCCCAGGGATGGATTTGCTTAACATGCATGCTCTTCGTCTGCCACCCAACGTCATATTAGTACAGGTATGCTCGTTTACACCACAGGGCTGCTGGGTAAAATCACGGGTCCTGTGCTGTTGGCAATTGAGAAGCACAACAGGCAAAGCTGGCGGTGAAGAAGAGGGCAGCCAGCGCGTATCTGCAGGGAACAGATCCTGACAGACACTACTGCCAGGGGCTAGCCAGAGGAATTCTGGTTCCCTGCTCAGTGCACACATGCAGATAAAGAACCAACTCTTTTATTTTCTGAAGACTTCCTGCCCCCTCTGCCTTGCTTGACTACCATCTTTCCCCTGCTTTGTCTCTCCCCTAGCTATCATTAATAACCACACACAGAGTTTGTATTGCACTGAATGTAATCCAAACGACAAGTCCACTGTAAATTACATAACAGGATTTGACAGTTTAAAGGCCAGCACAGATATCTGTGGATTAACGTTGTGAAAAACTGACACTGTGAGCTTCACAATGCTCAAATATGACCATTTTAATGCCAAAAAAAAGTGTTCATTTAGTGTTTTCCCCCAACCTTTATTCATGGAAAAACAGCATAAACTATTCATGGGAAACTTTAATTCTACCACTATTGCTTATACAGTTAATCAGAATTAAATGAATGTATGTATTTATTTATATGAATTAATACATTTGCAATAAAAAGCCACTTGAGGGTTGCGGGAACTGCTGTAAACACAAAACAATTTTTACCATTAATGTTGAACATGTGAAAACAGTTGGGTATTTACTAGGGGTGTGTCTACTGCAATCACATGGGAAAAGTAATTACATTTACATACTGTGAATAGTTTTTTTAATCGAGAATCATTTTTGAATCGAAAATCATTTTTGAATTGAAAATCGATTTTGAATCGAATCTTGAGCCTAAAAATCGATCTTGAATCGAATCATGAAATTTTCTGAATCGTGCACCCCTACTATTTACACATCCAGCAGACATGGAGCAACATTAGCATTCATTTGGAGGGCTGTTTCTGTAAATCCAATATTCACTCTGTTTTTGGTCTCCACCAACTCCTGAGCGAAATATCTGGCTCTTTAACAGCTAAATGCTCCACTATATTCACAAGCCAGTTTCTAACTTATCTGCTGTTTGGTGCTGGGTAGGTAGTTTACAGTGAATTGTAGTAACTTTTACACAGAACAGCTGTCTGCTGCGGCCGGAAAGTGATGCTAATGAGAGCAGTGAGAGTCAACTAAAACAGTAAAGTCACTGCCCATAACACCAAAACAACCAGGTTAAAGCAAGGGGCGTAACTTTGGGTTCAACATTGGGGGGGGTTGATATTTGAACAAAATTGAAATTTTCAACGTCAAACACTTCATTTTCCGCATTAGGGTGAATTCTCCTAGAACAATTTGTGCCTTTTCCGCATCAATTTATGGTGCAAATGTCTTTATTTATGTCATGGAAGGAAATTATAATAGGTTTTTTGGGGGGTTGCACTGGCCAGTTTTGATTAAGGGGGAGGGGGGGTATAACTCTGTTGTAACTGTAAATTACACCTAAGTAAAATGCTCTGTAGACGGCAACTGCAGAGCATTGTTTAGCCATTTTAAAAATCAATATTAATATATACAGTATGTATGCATAATGTACTTGTTTGAAAGCTGATCTGGCATTCAAATCAAGTGGTGTACTGTATACAACCATTGCAGTATTATCAATTAAATAATATAGCTGCACTTAAACTAACTGATAAAGAGCTAATTACAGATCCTATATATTATCACCTCACATGCATACATTAAAAGTAAAACAAAATGTTCACAGACCCATGTAACCACAATGTCCATAAGTGGATCTCAGCTAAAAAATCTTAAACTGAACTCTGTGTAACAGCTGCATTGTAATACATCTTATTTTACTGCTGAGCGTTTAGTCTTAGGCCATTAGCAAAGCATCTGGTATGGCGTGTCCTGATGATAGTCCAAACCTGAGAGCTCAGCAAGCATTAAATCCCGATATATTACAATGTAGCTTCTACATGACGTTTACACATTGCATTTTAGGTATTTAGCTGACGCTTGTATCTTTGGAATAACTTCATCAAGTGCTTTTCATCAAAAATTTTACAAGCACAATAGTGAGGAGCAACAGAGTCGAAGTCTTTGCACCAAATTCTATTCAATCCCTTGAATACTTTGTATGGCTGTGTTTTTTCACTTAGTTTCTACAAGACTTCTTCTTTTGCACCTGCACCATAGACAAATTATCTCTACAGACATTGCTGTTTTCTTGAGCCTTCCACCTAAAATACATCATACACCATTGTAAATTTAAAGTTGAAAGATTAGGATTCAAAGAATTTAAGAATTTTTGGCCAACGCAATACTGCAGGCCAGTGCTTAGCTGACCCCGAGGAAGCAAAAGCAACATTATTTCAAAATTTACTGGCTTAGGGTTAACAAGGTCTAGTTGTTAGGCAAACAGCCTGTCACTGGGATGCAGTAAATAACGGTAAGCGCTACGTTGTGGGTCTGTGTATGTACAGTATGTTTGCATCTGGCCAGTAAGTATTTGTATGCATCTGGGCGGGTGTGCATGTGTGGGCTTTTGGGTAAGAGCGCCTTAGCCAGCCTAAGATTTATACGGAGGATTAAAAAAAGAGAAGGAAAAGCTTATTTTTCTTTCTGTATATTACTTTCTTCCTCCAGGCTGCCTGTTTTTGTGCATGTTTACATCGCATCTGTTCATCCCTGTGTCATTTTTTGGGCTTGATTATACAGTATACAATTTTCTGAAAAATACAGACAGCTTTGGTCCAAACATATAAGCATCACGATTGTATAACTCATCTGGATCGAAACAATTTAACCCACGATGCCGTAGGGCCTTCTAAGCAACCCGGTTGCTGTTTGTGTGCGGTTTCGATGATGACTACTGATGAAAATTGAAGACGTTGTTTATCGCTCCACTTCTCTTGTCCTTGTGTTGATGCAGCAATCAGGAAACCACTCTGGGAGAGGATTGGCATAGTCGAACAGGAGAGAGAAATAGAGATGCAGAAGGACAGACTCTCAGTCTAAGTATCCAGCTTATTATCTGATAGGAATCTGTGTGGCCAGATTTGATTGCGGCGCCCTCACAATGTCTCTGACTTGATCACAGGGTACACACCCTCCCTCACACAGATTATCCCCTCCTATCTCGGAATCAATTTGCCTGTCACTGAAACATGGCCCAAGCCTCGGCTGGGTGGAGGGAAAGCTCTTTGATGCAGGTAACTGGAATTCAATTATGTTCCAGTGGAGAAATCACATCTGGTGCATAAAAGAGGGATACAGAAAAACAGACGGGCTTTTCACACTGCACTTAGCCCCAGGCTAAAGGAGCTGTTTGCCTGGGGCTAAGAAAACTTTCACTCTGGCACAACACTGGCATATTCCAAAGTTGGTTAACCCTAACTTTAGCCTAGGGCTCGCTGGCCCTGCTCCAGAGCAGGGTTAGCCTCGAGTGTAGACTGACATATTTCGCTCATTTGTGCTTTTGTGCGTTTGGACGGATTGCCATGTGGTACTTTCATGTCTCCCTCGGGATGAACTGTAGTAACTTTAGTGATCTCTTGACGTTTCATCTGGCTCCATCATCAGGTCAAAGTTTGAAATTGTCCAATACTTTGGTTCATCATCAAACCTGCAACGCTAATGGCATTCCCATCAGCATCAGTGTATTGCTAAGATGGTAAACACGGGAGCATTATACATGCTTTAGCATCAGTATGTTAGCATTGTCATTGTGAGGATATTAGCATGATGACGTCAGCATTTATCTCAACACATTGCTGTCCCTAGGTACAGCCTCACAGAGCCGCTAACATGGCTGTAGTCTCCTGTTAAGTCTTTTTAATCCTTAGAATGGAGAACATCTGAAACTCATCTTTGTTTGGTTACCTACAGCAGTGGTTCCCAAACTTTTTCATGTGAAGGACCCCTAAACTCACACAAATTAGACCACAGACCCCCATTTAGTAAGATTTTGTCCCAGGGTACACCCATCTGATAATCTTTGCTTTTAGATATTTTAGTACAGAAAGTGCATTAAAAACCCACGGCCAGAACATTCATATATTCTGTCATTGTGTTACTGTGACTCAGGGTGGATTTTTTTTTTTAAATGATTCCCCTTTTGGCTGTGGAACCCACTTTGGGAACCAATGACCTACAGTACGTCTAATAATGCATCACTCTGACAGTCGCTGTGCCACTTTTATTCCCATTGATGTAGTCTATCAGTGTCTTATTAAATGAAGGACAATGTCGTATTCCTTTGTATTTTGACAGTTAATGTCCTGCAGTGAGACACTACAGTCTCTAAATGCTGGCCCGCTGTCCATCCCAGTGGCCTCTAGTCGACCTGCCGCTGACCACTACCAGCCAATGAACATTTTCATGAGTCACTGGTGTCACTACCCCCCCCCCCACACACACACACACACACACACACACACCACCACCACCCTGGCCCATCACCTGGCCCACTCATGCATGGGACAGTTGGGGTCGACTGCCAGTCCAATAAATCTGACCAGAAAAAGGAAACCTGCTCACCCTTGTTTACTTTAAAGAGCCCTCTCTGACTCTCAGTCTCTCTCTCTCCCTCTCTCCCTCCAATAGATTCATAGCCCCCGGGCATGAAGGTTGATAGCAGCCTGACTGAACAATGAGCACCTGTGTGTGTGTGTGTGTGTGTGTGTGTGTGTGTGTGTGTGTGTGTGTGTGTGTGTGTGTGTGTGTGTGTGTGTGTGTGTGTGTGTGTGTGTGTGTGTGTCTGTGTGTGTGTGCGTGCGTGCATGCATGCATGTGCGTGTGCCTAACCAAGCAGGAAGAATGACCTTGCCACCCCTGATGCCTGGAGTGACTGTTAGAGAATGCACTGATAGTTGTTGTGCTGCTGGAGCATCCATATGGGGCTGCTTAGAGAGACCTCACAGCATAATAAGCACAAGTGTGTTTAAGATGTACTGGAAATCCAACTCCAAAAGGTTATCAAAAATACTTTAAAGCACATTATTTGTAATCAGATGAAAGCCCTATGTTCAATGAACATAGAAAGTTGATTATCAAGGTACTTGTGGACACTAGAATCTAAATTTGAAGGGTCTGTCCTTTGAGAGTGTGAAGGACACGCATGGCATTTGCCTTACATCGATGGAAAAAAGTAATGTATATCCTTTGCAATTATCATATAGTTTATGAATAAAGAAACATAGCAGGGGAAAAGCGAGACAAAAGGCCAAGAATAAAACCAGTAGCTCAGGGACGAAATCCTTTCAATTCCAATCCCAGTCAGATTTAAATTTTTATGCTGTGATGCATTTTAATTTTTAAAAAACAGCCAGGAGGGGTACAGAGGCATCCTAAAGGGACTCACTGCCAAAGCATATCAAACAAACAAAAAAATCTAATGCTGTATAAATAGATTCTTTTTGGGATGTTTCAAATCCTCAACCGTCATCAAAAATGAATTTGAGTAATTTATTCACTTACTCACTGGTAGCCTATAAAACGACCCTGTTTTTTTTTCAGGCTGTTTTAGAGGCCAGATTCATTTTCTATCGGCTGTAAGCATTTTTCAGATTGTGTTTTTAATCACTGCTCAACATGACATTCAGTGACAGCGATCACTCAGCTGTTTGACATAAACGTAACCAAACTGTGACTGTTTCATAAAGTTAAAGGTCCCATGACATGGTGCTTTTTGGATGCTTTTATATAGACCTTATTGGTCCCCTAATACTGTATCTGAAGTCTCTTTTATATAGACCTTAGTGGTCCCCTAATACTGTATCTGAAGTCTCTTTTATATAGACCTTAGTGGTCCCCTAATACTGTATCTGAAGTCTCTTTTATATAGGCCTTAGTAGTCCCCTAATACTGTATCTGAAGTCTCTTTCCCGAAATTCAGCCTTGGTGCAGAATTACAGCCACTAGAGCAAGTCCCACAATGAGCTTTCCTTAGGATGTGCCATTTCTGTGTCTGTAGCTATTAAGGAGGAGAGAGGGGGGGCAAGGTGGAGTGTGGGGGTGTGGCCTTGACCAACTGCCACTTTTCTCGTTTGAAAGCCATGATGTCTCTCTCTCAAATTCTCTGGGCGGGCAAAGCAGAGAAAGGGGAGTTAACCTTTCCCCTTATGACATCATAAGGAGAAGATTCCAGATCGGCTCATCTGAGCTTTCATTTTCTCAAAGGCAGAGCAGGATACCCAGGGCTCGGTTTACACCTATCACCATTTCTTGCCACTGGAGGACCATAGGCGGGCTGGGGGAACTCACATTAAAGTTAAAAAACCTCATACAGTGAAATTTTCATGCCATGGGACCTTTAACATGTTTCAAAATGCGACCGTTTTAGGTAGAAGGAAAAGTAGTCAATGCAGAAAAATCTTCATGTTTCAGAAACTGGAAATGGAAAAAGCGTTGAAAGTCAAGGTCAAATGGTCTAATCATGTCAGCTGGACTTGTAGGCCGTTATATTGTTGGGTATTTTAATTTATAAAATACGCAGTTGCTAGTAGCCAAGGAGGACACGGAGGATTACAAAAAACACAATGGACTCTTCAGAAGAGGTCATTATCTTCACTCGAGTTTCTGCACGGGAAAGTCGCCGGACGCCACAATCTTCTGAACATAGTCCTACTAAGAAATCCAGAGAGAGTTGTGTGGAGCCGATCTTAATTAAGCCGATCTTAATTAAGCCAGTCTTAATTAGCTTTGTAGCAACCCATTTTAGCAACGGCTTGAATGTTACGGACGTTCATTAATATCAAAAAGTTACGCACTAAAGCTTTAAATGACAGTAACTAGTCATCTATAATGTATTACATTTTGAAGGTAACTTGCCCAGCACTGCTGATCATGTCAAATCCATTTTATTTGTTCTGCAAATGAATATTCATCTTTATACGTAAGCGCAACAGTTGGGGTATATGACACATGTTTGACATATTCATTCATCTCTCCCTGTCTCTGTCTCTGTCTCTCTTTCTCTCTCTCTCTCTCTCTCTCTCTCTCTCTCTCTCTCTCTCTCTGCGGTCTTGTTTTAGCTGAAGTGCAGCTGACCCTCCTAACTGTTACTGTCATCACCCTCTCTAATGTCCGGCCCGGCGCTGTGCTAAACCCAGGCCACATTTCACCACCGTATCAGGGGCCTCGGACTCCCCATGCTTTTAACTCCGACACACCTGCGTGTCCTACAACATCACAGGCCATTTCCCCTGTCCTCGGACAAACAAGGGCAAACACCCCCAGACCCCCATCCCCACCCCACTTCACACACACATACACACCTTCCTTGAGACAAATTACTTATTTTTCCTTGGGAGGGGGGGGTTGTCGTCGCTGATGAAGGACGGAGCTCGTCTCATCAGTAGGCTTAAAAGGATACATTGCTTTGCTTTTTTCATTAGTCTGGTTTGGAGCGGTCTAAACACTGTTTCAGATGTTGTTACCGATAAGATTCTCTGGGAAATCAATCAACTGCATCAGTGCAATTTTTAGGACGATAATAGCATAGCATTTTCGCCTTTGGTCAATTAGTATTGGTGTCAGCCTTCAAATCCCATTGCTTTTCAATTTAAAAACAATCGAGAATGCACATGCACACATTGGTTTCACGTCATGATTAATAGATACAATAAAATGACTCCTTTTAGGGGTCAATGCTGTGACTGTATGCAAGAATAGTGATTTCCAACTACTGACGAATTTGAAGGGACACAAGAGGATGAAAGCGATAAGAAAGAAAAACAAATGTTACAATTTTTCTCTATTTTCTTTTTCTCTTGTGAAATACTGGAATACTTTCTTTCTTTCTTTTTACCTCTCGGGACCTCGCAAATTCCTTCAAATGACAATCCTGGCTGAACTGCTCACAACTCATGTCCACAATAAGGCTATAACCTGGGACGAAGGGTATAGACATTGCTTCATTTTAAGGTGAAAGATCATAACAACAAGATGCATCATCAAAGCCATCACTCTCTAGCTGCTCTGCACGCCATTGTATAAATCGTGTGATGCTGCAAGTGTACAGTCTGTACCTGAAAACCCCAACATAATGTTCTCACCACCCTCTGGATGAATTCATGAATTCATAAATGACATTTTATGCCACTAAGTGGCCCCTCCCACACGAAATTACATGACACCAATACAAAAGTAAGTTCATTCACAGCTTCCGGTCCAATGTCCACACACAACATACTCTACTTTGCACAGAACGTACGTCCAATGCATATTTTAACAGCTTTATTTTAGCCCACTGAATTGAATCCCTCTGGATTTATATGAAAGAAGGTCAACCAGAATTATGGATATTTTGACATTTAAGAATAAAAAAGAGCATTAATTCCTTCACAAACACACACACAGTAGACACACACACATAGCCAGTTTCCTTGGCAGTTTTGGAGGCTTTTTGCTTGGGTTAAATGTAACTTCAGAAAGGCCGGTGTCTGCAAGCCTCCCAGTCGCCAATTCAGCCCACATCATTCTCCATGCATCATTACCGCTGCAGAAACCTTGAGCCAATAAACAGCTCAGTGGCACTGCTCTTATTTAAAGGCAAGAGGGGAAATGGAAAAACACACATGCACACACAGGAAACCACACACACACGCGCACACACACACACACACACACATATAGAAATGCTTAGATTGCCACACTTGAACATTACAAAAATGACAACAACGTTCAACCTTCTGCATCAAAAACACACACACACACAGACACACACTTCATTAAATTCCAAAGGGACCGAATTTAGATCTTGAGAGCTGTAATTAATAGTTGGAATACACACTGGACGCTATTAAAGTCACCCCTAAGGACTTTTCACAGTAAAGGAACTCAAATAATTAAAACCTGTAATCAGATACATGCACAAGTGGCCGGTGTGTGTCTAAAGATAGATGTGTGCTTCTTGTTTTCCCTCATCCCAAGACAATATTTGGCCCTGCAGAGGAAAGGAAACGAAGAATAAATAAAAGAAGACATTGGCAGCGCCGGAATAATTATACACCACTCTATCCAATCTACATAAATAAACGCTCACTAGGCGAGACCGCGCTTACAGTTATGGTTAAAATCATTTTTCAGTCCACGGCCGCCGTGTTTTGAAGCCTGTTTATGGCTGTGTGCGTGTTTTACATTGTAGATGAAATATTTGGTTTAGTTTGGCCGGGCCGCGGCCTGTGACTCACAGTGCAGGATTGATGCAGAGTGTGTATCCTATTGTGACATTAACCATCCATCTCTGACCTACAGCACTGCAACACCAGCAAGCCAACAAGCTTTCCTTAAAGCAATACCGCGTGATCTATTCTGTGTGCCTCGAAGGAACTGTTCCGACCTGCCATGTGATAATTGTTGTTGAAAAGATATGACTGGCCCTCGCAGGGTTTAATGCAAGGGATGTCGACCTGGCATCGTCCAGGGTGGAACATATGATCACTGTAAAACAAAGATATTACAAGAGCAACACAACATCATTCACGGTGCAAAATTTAAATTGCCATAGTGGCGCCATCAGCAATTAAGTCATGGCAGTCTAGGAATTCTCAATTTATGAAAATAAATGAGCATTAAGTGGCTCAGTGGTTCTTTCCTTATGCTTGATTTGTAGTTTTGTGTTAAAGTAATACAGCCTGGCTACGGAGCCCCTAAAATAAACCATTATCTTATTTGTAATGCTGCGATAAATGATAGCCTTTAAGACTCTTCAGTAGCGTAACGAAGCGAGATGGATGTTACCTGGATGGAATTACAGCTATACAGGTGTGGCGTAGGATACCATCGCTCTAAAAGCAGAAAAAGTATAACTGCAGGAAATATAATTACAGTAAAGCACCTTAAGGCCTGATCGCATATGATACATCTGTCTAGTGGTGCAGTGGTGCTATCAGTTGGTGAAATCCATCGCTGAGCTATACATCAAAAACGGCATTTAACGTCACGGTTGAACAGAAATCCAACTTCACTGCAAAAAACAACCTGGAACTGATTCCTGGCTCTGTATAGAGTGTTTGAGTGTGTTCTCTTTGCCCATAATTCTTCCACAATCCAAAAACATGCAGGCAGAAAGGAGTCTCAATTTCTTGCGTGTGTGTGTGTGTCTGTGTGTGTGCGTGCGTGTGACTGTCTGTCTATCTGTCAGCTCTATTATAGAGTGGCATACACAACTTTGAAAAGTGTGTTAATATGATGAAACAGCATAACAGCACAGCAACCCCGACTTCAATCGCTTAATATCTATGACATGGGATTATTATGGGAACGCTAACAACACTCCTTTCTGCCAAGCCAAGCTGCTCTGCAAAATAAACCATAGAAATACAGAAAGTTTGGGCTTCTTGTTGCATTACCCTCCCTGCTGCCACCACATGTCCAGTTTATCTGATAAGAAGTTGAGTCCTTGTTCACAGCTGCTATCTGTTTGCCTAATCGAAACACTTGTGGCCCTTAGCTGTTTACACTTATTCTGCTCCAGCTCCAAGGCCGTGTGGGGATGCTAGGCTCCCCCGGGCTTAACAGCACTTTGATCAGATAGCTCGCCAGCACATCTCAACACACACACACACACACACACACACACACACACACACACACTCAGGCCAGGAGCCACACAAATAGATTAGTAGTTTTTTTTTTAATAGTTTTTTTCAAAGTTTTTGTTGCTTCTTTTGGAGGTTTTGTCGCTATTTAAATTTTTTATTTTTTTTTTATGTTTTTGTCGCTTTCTTCGACATTTCTGCCACTTTTTTCAAAAAGAAATTGGACAATTTTCTTTGAGGTTTTTGTCGCTTTTTTCCAAGTTGTTGCCGCCTTTTCCTACGTCTGTCGCCTTTTGACGTTTTTTCGAGTTCTTTTTGACCATTATTTCGATTTTTTTTTTCAACAATTCTTTCCATGTTTTCGCCGCTTTTTTTCAATACATGCAGAATACATGTCCAGGGACCTCCCTAGATAGTTGGAGATCTCAACCCAAACCCCAATGTTGAACCAAAAGTTACGCCCTTGACAGACTCTAATATAAATGTACATATATTTAGACAAAAGCACACAAGCAAAATGATGCACTCAAACATTGCTGCACGTACACACAAATGCGCACACTGTGTGCTTGGACACTAATCTCCATGCACACAGAACAGAATCAGACACAAGCTAGCGGGGGTCCAGATCAGCACCAGCACGCATTGGTGGATTTGAAAAGCGGGGCAAGTATGGCTCGCTGGTTCATTGGCCACCGCGCCCCATCAGCCCCTCCATCAGCCCCTCCGTCAGTCTGTCCATCTGTCTGCTCGTCCGTCTGTCAGTGCTTAGATGAAATGCTCTGGCTTCCCATCCTGAGCCCAGCTGACAGACGGAACAGGCTTTACTTCACTGCAGAACAACAATATTGGAACCCTACTACGTGTAACACAGCTGTTCCACAACATAATTCAGGGTCACACTTAATGTCTAATCATTTTTAATGTGTTTGTGTTGGAACACGTGTTCTGTACAGCAAAAGATTGATTCAAACATGGAGATGAAGTTGATTGGATCAGTTTTAAATGCAGCGTGAATAGAAAACGGAATAATGATTTACTCAAGTACGGTTTTTTTAATGACACTTTTCCCAATTTGACTACAACATGGGGATGGTCAAACTGGGGTAAAACAACATTGGATGTGGGTAACCGATACTACGTCATTGTCATCCATCAAATGGAATAAATCTAATGACTTTGACTAATGTATTATATGAATAAGTGCATCAAATTTCTTGGTTCCAACTGCGGGTCGGGGCCCCCATGAGGGGTCGCAAGATCATTCTTAGGGGTCGCAAAATCATGAACAAATGAAAGCCCATCTTTGGTATTCTGTCAGAGAAGAAGATATGTTTATTTATATTAGGACAATGCACATTAATCAACATTTCTGTAAATGCGCCAGTGTTAGCCAGTGGGCTAATTTTCAACTGTAGTCCTAGTTGCATGCATGTCTTTGTGGTGGGAAGAAACCGGAGCACCCGGAGAAAACCCACGCAAGCACGGGGAGAACATGCAAACTCCACACAGAAAGGCCTGGGACGACCTGGGATCGAACCCAGAACCTTCTTGCTGTGAGGCAGAAGTGCTAACCACTGAGACACCGTGCTGCCTAGCACACAGTAACAAGATTAAGTCTACGACCGCATTAGCGGACCGTGAGGCTTTACTTATAAATAGAGCAGTGCTTTGAGCTAATTGCTATTCTCAGCATGCTAACATGATAACAATGTAAATGAATAATAATTATGGCTTTTAATTTAGAGGAGAGAAACTCACACTTTACATGACAATCTTTAATTAGGCTCCTAACTGGGACTTATTTCGTAATTATTACTGAGAAGTCATAATTCTGAGAAAAACTGTTAACTATGCTAATAAGAAAAAGCCTTGATTGTTGTTGTTGATTTGTTTTTAATGGGCTAAAAGACAAAAGCAAAGCAGAAAACCACCATTTGTGCCGCGCACATTTTTTTCTCCTATTTGATTAAAAATCTCTTAATTTATTTTGTCATACTTACAGCTCTACTTTCTTTCTTACTTTTTGTTGTGAATGAATAACAACGGCTATAAATGATCCATATGTGATGACAGAATCAGTGTAGGGCAGCGCAATCCGACTTAAATTATTCATCCAGACACCATATAGTAATGCATCACAACATAAACTGCTAAAGGCAACTGGATCCTAACTGCTCTGCAGGGTGTGTGTGTGTGTGTGTGTGTGTGTGTGTGTGTGTGTGTGTGTGTGTGTGTGTGTGTGTGTGTGTGTGTGTGTGTGTGTGTGTGTGTGTGTGTGTGTGTGTGTGGCCTGACATGAAAAACCTGCCTCTGCCATGTATTGCCTTTCATCAGCATTTAAAATGCTGGTATTTTTGGACAGCTCTTACAATGTAATACTGATGTTTTAATTAGTTGTGACAAAAATCCTGATGTTACCATCCCTGGTCAGAAGGGGGTGTGAGAGGCCCATGTGTCTCTCCTCTCTCTCCCCTGACATCTCATTGGTCTGTAAAGGCTTATCACTCCACTACGTCTATGGTCTATGTGGAACACCCTGACCCATGACTATATAAGTACGTATATCAGTGGTGATGGAAGCAGGTAGACTGGAGATGCCCTGTTGGTGACCCTCCACTTTTGATTGACACCAGCAGCCTGTCCCGCTAGTTTGGTTTCCAGGCGGCTGTTCACTCTACTTTAAATTGCTGCCCTACTCATTACTGCAGCAAACAGACAGATATTTGTTAATGAATCCACATGCTCCAGTAACTCTAGCTTCCTCCGAGGCGCTGGGAGGGCACCCACTTCTTCTCAGGAGTTCCTTCTTGGACTGAGGGGGGGTCAAAGGTCAAGGGCGGGGTCACAGGGTTTTAAGATGCTAGGGTCCACCAGGCAGGGGTTATCTGGGCCTAATGGAGTGGTTAAAAGCTAAGAAATGCTACAATAGTGAGTATCACCGTAGTGTAGCACTCAGTTTGTCTCAGTTACACAACAAAGAAGCGGGATTTCACACATTTTGCAGTGTGTGCACATATACAAACCATATATATGTGACTAATCATGCTAAGAAAACAGGTTTTCTTTGTTTCTCTGGGCATTTTGTTTGTCTCGGTTTTTAAGATGCCACTTTGGCAGTAGATGTTTCGATGCCATTCAAATACAGTACATTTCAAGACAAGTAGAACTGATGCCATTCACACTAAGCTCATTTGTATTGTTGCTGTACTACACCTGTTATGAGTTTCATGATGAGATGTTTGTGTGGTCTGAAGAAGAAGAAGAAGAAGAAGAAGAAGAAGAAGAAGAAGAAGAAGAAGAAGAAGAAGAAGAAGAAGAAGAAGAAGGATTCATTTCTGACACTGCATCATGGTAGAAGATTAAGCAAAGTGCTGATACTATCTCAAAGCATGTACTGCACATCACATACAAACTGCATTTGTAGAACTGGCTTATGTAAAGTGATCCTCAAAGACCCGCGCCTTTGATTCCAGCCTTTGAACTGAAGCGAGAATGTTGTCTAATAATAAGTCATGCTGTTTTGTGATTACATCCATTTCAATCAGCAGGTGGCAGGTGACTATTTGTTTGTGGTTGAATGTAACGGAAATAAACTCCTGGACTGATAAGTGAATGGGATGACTTGATAGATCTTGACAACCACTGGATGGATTAGACATGTTTGTGATCCGCTGACCTTTCCTCTAACGCCACCGTGAGGTTGATACTTCTGTTTTGTAGGGAAACAGCTCAACAACTCAACAAATGGCTCGACAATTGGATGGACTGCCGTGAAATTTAGTGCCTTTAAACATTTTATGTCCCCCCTCAGAATGATTCATAACAACTTCATCTAGCTAATTTTAATACTTTAGTTTATAGTAAATGCCAAAAAAAAAAATGAAATTCCCGTCAACCTTAATTTGTGTGAAGTGCTTTTTAGCAAATGTTACCATGCCAACACGCTCAACTATAAGGTGAACATTATAAACATTACACCTGAAAAACATCAGCATGTTAGCATTGCCATTTTAGCATGTTGAAATTAACATTTAGTTCAAAGCAATGCTGTACCTATATATAATCAATGCTGTACCTATATATAAGTATAGCCTCACAAATGTGGTTGTAGACTCTTAGTCTTGTTCCTGTGTGCTCAGACATTATGTATTATTATTTACACTGTAAACCCTTGATGTAAATATACAGCTAAAATCTCACAGTATCTTACTGTTTTAATGTTATACAGGATCATACTGTGAATGGCAATGCATTATGGGCAAAAATAATAATATTACAGCACTATCTTGCGAATGTTTGTTGGTACCCGATCTGTGCTGCCTGCACGATCCATCATGCGCATGCGCAAGATGTTCACGCATGCGCAGATGATAATCCTGTTTTACGTGGATTTACGACACTGCACGATCTGTTCCATGCTTCCGGTCGTAGTTGTAGCAGTCTGCCGTTAGCCTCCACCGGGACGCTAACGTTAGTTTAGCTAACAGCTAATTCGGCTTACCACCAGTGTCGTAAATCCTCGTAAAACAGGATTATCATCTGCGCATGCGCGAACATCTTGCGCATCCGCATGACGGATCGTGCAGGCAGCACAGATCGGGTGCCGACAATGTTACAGATTACAGGTATTTACTGTTAATACCAATGCATCTTGGGAAAATAAAGATACACTGCAGCCAGTATATTACTGTGAATTCAAATAACACAGTAAGAAACTGTGTGTCTATTTACAGTAAAATACCTTAACATTTAAAAACAGTATGCTTACTCTAAATAAACGGTGAAAAGTTTTACAGTGAGTTTATTTGCCAGAAAAACAGTAAATAAACAGTAAGTAAACTAAAAGAAACTTGCGTCAATTTGCGTCTAATTGCATCTTTCCATTGAATTTGTATGCAAGCTTGCCGCCTCTAAAATTGGCTTATGTGTTCTGTTTAAGCAGGTTCCAACCCTGACCGCAACAAAGAAAGATGACGTAAATGTAAAAAAATTATTCTTATAAGCATTTGTGTTATAAAATGTTGATCCATTGCTGTGATACAGCTATAAAAATAAAAATAATAATAATAATTATATAATAAGAGCCACAGAACAACTCAAACACACTGCAGATGGTTTGGAATGACCAGTGTAATAACAGCTTTTTTCAATTTTTTGTCTCCGCAATCAGACACCCAATAGAGGCATTCTTTTTCCTCTCTCCTTTGAACCCAAGTATTCAATGGTAAACAGTGTCAAGAAAACATCTGTGTGGGGAGGTGCACAGGGGAATAGTTTCTTTCAGATCCCATGTACTGCATAATGAAAGTAACCTTCCCAACACTGGCTGGCACACAGCTTGGGGTGTGCAGGAAAGGGCTTTGGTCGAGGATAAGACCAGTCATAAAAGGCTACATTCTTGGTGCTGAGAGACATGTCAAACCCTTGTGCCACCAGCAAGCTAACTACCAAACAATGATTTTCTTTTTCGGTCAAAATGTCCTGCAGTTTCCTTATGCTTTTCCCGGCCCTAAATTGTGCTCACGCCGACAATGTGTCCCAAAACACACACTAGGCTTGGCGCTTTTAATCTTTTGATCATAGGACCAAATGAATTATTTTTCATTGCTAGACCACAGGGTGAAAATAATAGCAAAATAATAGCACTATATCTGTATGCAGCTCACTGCATACAGATATAGTGTGACTATTTGCTGTGCGTGTATTTGTGTGCAATTGTATATTGGTGTTACTGTCTATTTGTGATTCAGTAAATTATATTTCACAGAGCTTAGAGGCAGATTCATTCCGGAACACTTTCTCAATTACCTTTGCATAAAGCACAACAAAGACACTCGGCAAGGAAAAAATGATCATGGGCCGGCAGCAGAATACACTTAAGCGCTGTCGCTGTGTAATGTCTCATAAACAAAAGTGATCACCTACTCCAGCAAAACTGTAGTTTGAGGCTGATGAGAGAAGATTTGTGCTTTATCAGGCTTTATACACAAACAGGTTTGGAGTCTCCATTGTAAAGAAAATCCATTAAAGAGCAGACAGAAAAAGAAAACAAAACCATAGGATATGGTGGTATGCCCTAATAGAATATGACAGGACAATAGACACTTAAATGATCCTTGTGCCATAACACCCACAGCTACAGTCAGATTATCAGCAGTTCAAAATGTAGTCAGTGTATTGCCTTTTACCATTTTAACTGCTCTAAGATGTCTCAGCAGAATACTTAAAAAAAAAAAAGGTTTTGTAATCTTGGTAAATACTTCATCTTAATATCCTCAGTCTGAGACAGACAGAAACACTTATTTTCTTTACTGTATCAGTTTTCTATGCACATTTGTCTATACTTTTTATATAAATTGGTTTTTATATAGTTCAACGTTGCAATTTAGTGCACTTTCTTGTATATAGTTCAGCGTTGCACTTATATTGAAGAAATAAATATTTCGGTTCGGGGACACCAGTGATACCACAAACTAAAAATTCCCATTCCCATAAGGTTATGCCTAGAGGTCTGAAACTCTATACATGTGTTACTGACAAGTAGTAGAAGGTATGTGTTAGGGGTGGGAATCAGCAGAGGCCTCATGATACGATATCACGATACTTATGGCACGATACGATATTATTGCGATTTTAAATAAATTGCAATATTCTGCGATATGTATTGCAATTTATTACCTTTTTTCCAACTTCAAATTTTCCCAATTTCAAATGTTGTCCCCAAAAGGAAACTTTGTCAACATCTGTTTTATCTAAAAAGATGAATTTCTTTTTTTTCTTCATCTCACTTTAATTTTATTGCTGCAAAATGGAATTGTCAAGCAGACAGACTGACCAACACATATGTAATAAAAGATCGATAATTGGCGTCTGTGTGTCGCTACAGTATTGCCACGGGAAATATCGCAATACTATGCTGTATCGATACTTTCCCCCACCCCTAGTATGTGTGGTGTTTTGCATAATGTGGCATAAAGCATGTCCTAGTTTGTCATTCAAATATGACTTATTTTATGTTGTTTCCCGTAGTAAAGTGATTTTGAAAATGGCAACACAGCGAGCGGAAGCTTTATCCTGGAAATGTAGCTACTGTTGATCCAGACTAGCTTGGATTCAATACTCATACAGACGTGTTTAGCTTGTACTCAGTTTTTACCAAGCTCGTTACTCCTCTCAGAGTGAATCTGCAACACTGTAGAGACCTTTTTAATGTATTACATCAAACACATTCTAATTTATTTAAATGTAACATATTCATGTGGGATGTGATCAAAATCCCTGTAAATAATGTAATACAATGCACTTTAATGAATTCAGATTAAGAAAATGAACCAACTATTTGTCAAATACGCAATAAATACAAATTCCATCAAAGTTCTGCAATCGTCTAATCAGAGATGGATTATGATCATTAGCTGATGTGTAAATTTGAATGAAAAGTCAGATCGGTAAGTCAGTCTATGCATAGGCGTAATTTACAGGGGGGATGGTTACAACCAGTGTTGCCACAGTTATTTTTCAAAAAGTAACTTAGTTACTTTACAGATTACTTGATTTTAAAAGTAATTTACTTTACAGATTACTTGATTTTAAAAGTAACAAAGTTAGATTACAAGTTACTTTATTAGTTACATTCAGCATGCCGACAACACCCCCACAGCCTCAACATAAAAATGACAACCGGTTTACTGTGAGGCAGCTCGGCGTTGCCAGTAGTCGGGATCTGGTTTATTATGGCACGAAAGAAAGCGAGTTAACCATGTTTAAGGGCAGCATTTCCTCTACAACATACTGCCAGACCGAATTCTTCATCTCTCCCCCACTTACTGGTTTTGCACCGAAGTCCAGCTTTTGTTGTTTGGGTGGTGGGGGACCTCCTGCTCTCTGCTTCGCACCACCTGCTGGGACTTGCTCTGTAAGTTTGACTGCAGCGCTGCGACTCCAAATGTTTCTTCAAATTTGACGTAGTGTTTTCGTAGCTAGATAGCACTTTGTCGCCACCTGCACAGAGTGTACAACGGACCTTAATATTGCCGTCTTTAGCTGACACAAACTCAAAATAGTGACTGTATTTCCATCTCTCTCGTCCCTCCATTGTTGTTTACGTTTGTGTCGCTGCGTGGTACACGTGAACTGTCCACATGCTGAAAACGTGACTTGTCGCATACGTGACTTCACTCCCCGAGATGCAAGAAGCAAGCAAAAATATATATTTTTACTAAGGAAAATGACAAAAATAGTAACGCGCAGTGATTTGGATAAGTAACTTTAATCTGATTACTGGTTTGGAAATAGTAACGCGTTAGATTACTCGTTACTGAAAAAAGTGGTCAGATTAGAGTAACGCGTTACAAGTAACACGTTACCCGGCATCACTGGTTACAACCCCCCCAATAGTCAAAACTGGCCAGTGCAACCCACCCCAAAAACCTATTATAATGTCCTTTACATAAATAAAGACAGTTGCATCATAAATTGATGCAGAAAGGGCACCAATTGTGGCAACAATTCACCAGAATGCATAAAATGAAGTGTTTGACGTTCAAAATTTTGCTTAGAAGTGGAAATCTCAACTCCCCCCCCTAATGTTGAACCCAAAGTTACACCCTTGAGTCTACGTACTTATCAGTCACTCTCCAGGCTTGGCAGTCTCACTCCCTCGCTAGAGCTGATTTGTCTTGTATTTTAGCAGAGGTAGCTGTGGGCTGCATGAGAGAAGTTGGCCCGTTTGTCTTTGGTGCAGAGGGAAGGTGAGCCCCGTGCTCTGAGGAGCCAGGCTCATCCATCCAGGTGGCTGCTGACAGGGCCAGATAAGCATCTCACCCTGGGCAAAAATAACACAGCGTCCCATTGAGACCTGATAATTACACAGGCCTACTGCTACACCAGGCCTGATGTATGGCCCCAGATAGCCATCTCACACCCGCAAAGCTGCTGCACACAAACACACACACACACACACACACACACACACACACACTTGCACTTAACATGTGGGTTGAATGAGTGCACACACATACCCCGTGAGATGGCATATCACCTCTATTATAGATCTTGAAAATGCATCTGCAGCTAACTTTAGCTGTAATCAGAACAGAGAGGTATGAGGTTTCACTTTACCGAGAACATTAGTACAAGTGGTAGGAAAATAAAGTTTCAAAGTGTTGAATTGTGCTCCGCGGCCGCAGGTGTACAAGAATCTTTCAACACGGACTTTCACAAGACAAGAAATATCACTGACACCTAGCGTGACGGCCGGGGAGATGTTGGCTTACTATCTTTTCTTGTCACCAAACATGCCACTCGCTGACACTATACACTCAACAACCTGTTCCCAGCCTTGTCCCAACAAATAGCCCTCAGTCACATATTAGCAATAGCATGAATTAGTCATCATAGAAATGAACTGTAAAGGGTTAATCAAAGAACAGGCAACCGCAAAATACATGATATAGACTATGGTTAGATTTCAATTAGCAGTTACTGAATGGGCAGCCATAAAATCATATAAGATTTGTTACTTTGTTAAAAAAAAACGATGAATATGCATTATAAGTTGAATATCAAAAATATACATTTTTCCTGTTACCTGTAATGCTATTCATCAGTCTAGATTGTTTTGGTGTGAGTTGCCCAGTAAAAATACAGTTGAGAAACTTAACGAGCAATGTCTCTTTCCAGAAATCAAGACCTGGTTACTCAAGATAATCCACAGACTTTACGGACGAGCCTACGATTTCTTCTGCGCTGTGATACGTTAGCGGGTGTAGTTCGGTAGAAAGAAAATAGTTCCTACGTAAAACTGCTCACAACCAGGTTTGTGGATTATCTTGAGTAACCGGGTCATGATTTCTGGAATGAGACATGAGAAATAGCCTCTGGAAGAAACTTGTTTTGGTGGAACATGTGTAAATTCAAAAGTTGTTTTAGTCGTGCAACAGAAAACTCAGATTGGACAGATTTGGACAGATTTACCCTGCAGAGATCTGAGAAGCAGTTAACCATAGTCCTCATAAATTGACCAGAGTTTAGAATTACAACACAAAGAAAGAGGAAGGTGACAGACATCCGGCCGAAAATTAGGGACGTTCCGGCGGCACCTAAACAATCTCTGAAAAGAAACGTCGTCGATATAGACTACAATACAACCTACAATGTACACCACAAAACCCTCCCAACTGATTCAACTAACTGTGGGTGCAAGTTGGTCGCCTCTGGAAAGCTAATGTCAGCTAGCCTGGTGAGCGAGGGATTGGCAGCCTTCACAGGATTACATCAATACCAGTGTGATTGTATTAAGAGTTCCCTCCAAAGTGTGAAGTACAGTACAAGGCCGGGCTATTGTGCAATATTGTAGGTGATCCTTTTTTTAAAGTTGCCATCCTTCATCTGATGAGCTGACGTGCTAACAGTGACAGCTAATATGGATCATTGTGTGTCCCATGGGACCAGCACCATCTGATATGGCCACCTGGGGGCAAGTTTACAGAGAGGGGGAGAGTTCACGGCATGTCTGGCATTGTGTGTTCATCCCCTGGGCATAAGCAACCATGATTTATGGTAGGCTGCTGTCCTGCTATCATGTAACTGGTCACTTCCTGATGTTAGCTACACTCAGGACAGTGAATCAGATACTGTAGTGATAACAACTCAACAGTGGTGGAAGAAGTATTCAGATTCTTTATTCCTTTATCCCACACTGTAAAAAAATTTTTTACAAGTAAAAGTCCTGTATTGAAAACATTACTTAACTCAAAGTATGTAAGTACCATCAGGGAAATGTACTTAAAGTATTCAAAATTAAAGTACTCAATGCAGAAAAAGAAACTGGAAATCAGATCCAAACAGTTCTGTCAATCAACTAAGTGTTTAATCAGCTAATCATTTCAGCTGTAATTGTAGGCCTTTATATTGTTGAGTAGTTTAATTTATTATAAATCATTGTGTTTTATAAACTAGGCCTACATGTGTTTAAGTAAAAAGTACAATGTTTCCCTCTGAAATGAGTGGAAGTAGAAAGTGGCATGAAAATAAAAGACTCAAGTGACTCAAATGTGTACTTAAAAGGTCCAATGTGTAGGAATTTCTCCCATCTAGCGTTGAGATCATATATCGCAATCAACTCTCTCGCGCCACGCAGTTCAAAGTACGTAGCTACGGTAGCCTTCACGCTTCAAAAAGCCGGTCTCTCGCTCTTTTCAATCTCCTTTTTCTTTTTCTGGACGAAGAAGAAGACTCCTGTTCCTGAAATTTGGATTTTGAATATGTGTGGTTCTCCATGTTTCCTTCTTCAAACTTGCCGGGAAGCGACGATACCCGTTAGCAGCATTAGCAGCACCTGTGAGTTTATCATGTGACAGCGAAAACCTTACCTTACCGGCTAACGTATTTTAAGATGGCGCATGAATATGGAGCGTCTACCCAAGTTAAAAAAGGACAAGTTTGTGAATGGGCAACACAGATTTGATAATGAACAACTAAACATGTTACACCCTGGACCTTTAAGTACAGTACTTGAGTAAATGTACTTAGTTACATTCCACCACTGCAACCCAATGTTTGAAGAGGTGAGGTAAAGTCAGTACATTCCAGCAACTCACCTTTGAAGAATCCAGGGGATTTGATGTCGGTCTGATAGGAATCATCTCACTGGCATTGTACTGCCGGTCTTTGTTATCTCTGCTATCTTAGGATCGACTGTACTATCAACACGAGCAGCATTTTCCCCTTTCTGGTCTTTCCTAATCTTGTTGCTTGATTTTCATCCAAAAATTAAATCAGTTAGAAGGAGCAGGAATTACCACCATGACCTAGCAGAAAAGAGCATTAATAATGGCTGCAGAGACTCAAGCTTTATCAACAGAAAATCCAAAAGAGTACTGAGCACAATGCAGTTCTGAAACACACAGAAAGTACAACTTTGTGCAAAAGATATCCACGCCATTAAAAACAAAATCTTCAAATAAAGACATATATAGTAGTGGTGGAATGTAAACTAAGTACTTTACATACTGTACATAAGTACACATTTGATGTGCTTTACTTGAGTCCTTTATTTTCATGCCACTTTCTACTTCTACTCCACTACATTATCTGACAGCTTTAGTTACTAGTTACTTTACAAATTAAGAGTTTTGCACACAAAACACGTGTAGTTTATGAAAGACGATGTTTTAATATTAATTAAACTACTGTTAAACTACCCGATTAAACACTTAAACTGTTTTGATCGTTTCCAGTATCTAAAACGTGAGGAGTTTTCTGCATTGAGTACTTTTACTTTTAATACTTTAAGTGCAATTTCCTGATGATACATACATACTTCTACTCAAGTAACATTTCCATTGACTTTTACTTTAACATCAGAGTATTTTCACCGTGTGGTATTTGTACTTTTACTTAAAGGTGCAGTAGGTAAGACTTATAAAACTAGCTTTCTGTCATATTTGCTGAAACTGACCCTATGTTCCAGTAGAACTACATGAATCAGGTAATTTAAAAAAAATCCAGCTCTTCTGGCACCACCTACAGCCTGTAGTGCGATTTTCAAAAATCCACCGCTCCCTGTTCAGATGCACCAATCAGGGTGGGGGGGTGTCTAACTGCGTGTCAATCACTGCTCATGCACACACATTCACACGCTTAGGAGACCGTTTTTGGGCTTTAGCAGAAAGGGGGGAGGGACTAAGAAGTTGTTGATGTTCAAATTTTATGGCTAACTCCTGGATCTTCCCAATCTTACCTACAGCACCTTTAAGTAAAGGAGCTGAATACTTCTTCCGCCACTGATAGTAATGGTGTCAATCATTTTAACCTAAAAACATGTTATTTTATTGTCTTATCGCATCAAACTGACAACTTCTGCTAAAGTCATACAGGACGTAAGCTCCTTGCGAGCTGAGTTATAGCCAGGCAGTGTGTAGGACAGCCTTGTGCAGCCCCGGGGTCAACAGCATCAGGCTGAGGGAACATGTGCAGCAGTAGAGGCGAGCCATCAAAGCCTCCCAGCCACAGGAACAGGCTACATTAATCTCAGCCACCCTGACAGCACCATTGTAGCCTCATAAATGGTCCGGGCCCATATCTGATACTCCACAGTGACGGGTGGGGAGATGGAACAGAGATGTACAATACTTGGGTTGTATGTACGTGATATCAATCTATACAACTATGTAAGCGCAAGAGTAACATCGCCCAGCTTTCTTACACAACAAACCTCTTGCCACTTCCCACCCAGGACCAATAACAAAAGAAGAGCGGATGAGATTACTGTAGTTGAACCTGAACCTACAGGTTTGGTTTCCAGGTACATGTTCTTAAACATAAAGCACATTCCTTGAGGAGAGAGGAAACAATAGTTGTATTTGTCAAAAGCATGTTAGTGACTAACTAATACGCTGACAAATTGCCTCATTGTCTGCACAATCAGTTAAGGTGAATTAGTTTGACTTAGGGATGTAACGATGCATCGTGAATCAGTTAAAAATCAATATACTGTAAATGTGTAAAGGTTGCAATGGGTTAATATGAAAAATGAATCGTAATGCAATTTTTAAACAGACTAGGGCGTAATCTACTTTTAATTTCACTTGTTTGACTTCGGACATTACTACGCCCTCTTAGTTTATTTATGTCAAGGGATTTTTTTCTTCTATTTATTTAGTTATTTTAATGTGGGATCAAATAAAACAAAATTATAAAAATATAATTATTAATTTTTTTTATTTAGTTTTTTATTTAAGATAAAATACAATTTCAGTTACAATTTTGATAGGACACATCTGTTGTTCTGCAGTTTATATAAATAAAAGAATATTTTCCAGTCATTTGTCTGCAGCTCATTCTGTTAAAATTTTTTTGAGAAAATCTTATGGTGAACTTAAAATCGTGAATCGTATCAAATTGTCAGTTGAGTGCATCATTACATCCCCAGTACGAGTGGACTTTGACTTAATCAGATTTTGATAATGAGTCATGTTTTGGCTTCCTGAAGCAAAGCGAACTGACAACGTATTCCATAAAATGTCACTCATCTTAAACGCTGAAGCATGTAGCTCTATAGGATGAGGTAGCTGGCATCTGTGAAACCCCCACAGGTGTTAGAGAAGCAGACGGTGGAGGCAGCCTGTCAATATGTTCACAATGTAGGCAATTTATATCCCATATGTTCACTATGGAATAGCTCTGCTAGATGGTAAGGTTTCCCTTTTTTCTCATTACTTCTTTCTACAGCAGAGGTCTTCAACATTGTTTAAGCCAATGACCCCCTAACTGAGAGAGACGGATCAGGGACCCCCTACTACATATATTATATACATTTAACTTGCGTAGGCCCACTACAATAACATGTGAGTGGTCTAAAGCCATCATACATACCTTTTTTTTTGCATAGAATACTAAGCTATTAAAATAATAATTCTTGGCATGGTTTTATAAATCATGTTTTAATGTTAAATATACATGTGGAACAGTGAATCCTTTGGGATTAACTGTATCTGTGGATGCCCTTAGTGATTACCTTACCTATAGGCTAGTAAGCATATCATCAAGTTTGTTTGTTTTTTCACAAATAGGCTGATTTATATTTGCTAATTATATGTCTGATTGATGTGAGGACAATTTGGTTTAAAAACAAAAAAACTTTCCAACAATTAACAATAATTTGGTGGCCTCCCCCTGCAGTAACTCTAAGGGATCCCCTGTTAAAGATCTCTGCTCTACTGTATAGTCAAGCTCTCTTTAACTCAACCCAACTGACAAAACTCATTATGCTCATAGCAAAAACATCTGGAACATGAAGATGTTCTATAGCCATACTCAAAGAGAGTCATACACAGCTAATATAGATAGCATTTAATTAGTTTTCTGTCATTTTGATGTTTCAAAAATGTGACGGACCACATTTATTCTTACCATATAAAGAATTCATTGACTTTATCAACACCTGAAATGATTGTTTTCCTTTTTTCCTCAGTGCTTAAATGTTTCCTAAATGCAGAGTTGAATCATTCTTAGCTTCCTTTTTCCTGAAGACAGCCTCCGTTGCTACTGTTGCTTTATCTCCCGCTGTTATGATCTTGCAGTTTAACTGACTGTGACAGCCTTTCCTCCACTAAAAGTCCCCCTCCTTCTGCGTCCTCCCCATCCTCTCAGCATCCAGTTCCTGGCCGATACACCTCAGCACATGGCTGCCAGTAGGGGAGGACATCCACACCACTGACCCGTGAACCTGTTAAACCAACCAACCCCACTGCTCTTCCACTCAGTCTGATTCTATATTGGGAATTTGAATTCAATAAATTCAATCCAATTCAATAAAATAGTTTCTTCCCTTTTTGAAGACAACTTCAATATTTCAGCTTTAGCGCCAAATTACCCCTTGACACATTGCTCTAGAAAAAGATTATGTCCCACTATACGGACTATGCTTTTATATAGGCCTTAATGGTCCCCTAATACTGTATCTGAAATCTCTTTCCCAAAATTCAGCCTTGGTGCAGAATTACAGCAACTACGAGCCAGTCCCACAAAGAGCTTTCCTTAGGATGTGCCATTTCTGTGTCTGTAGCTTTAAATGCTATTGAAGAGGAGAGAGGTGGGGCAAGGTGGAGGGTGTGGGTGTGGCCTTGACCAACTGCCATGCTTCGCTCGTTTTCAAGCCATGATGTCTCTCTCTTTCTCATGGGCGGGCCAAATTCTCTGGGCGGGCAAAGGAGAGAAAGGGGAGGTAACCTTTCCACTTATGACGTCATAAAGGGAAGATTCCAGATTGGCCCATCTGAGCTTTCATTTTCTTAAAGGCAGAGCAGGATACCCAGGGCTCGGTTTACACCTATCAACATTTCTAGCCACTGGGGGAACATAGGCATGCTGGGGGAACTCATATTAATGCAATAAAAACACACCATTGCTTGGTACAATACAGTCAGGGGTTTTGTTGCTACACCCTTACTTGGTTTGGTACTATACTATAACGGATATCACAGTCAGTTGATTTATGACTACTAGTTGTGGCTCTGTTACACAATACATTTACCATTATCCTGTATTTGTTGTAATACAGGCTAGCTTCAAATGTAGGGTTGACACTGTACTTGAAATTTGACTTGAAAACTGATTTTAAGGTATTAAATGTTCTCACACAGCTTCATGATTCAGGGTCCCATGTTAGCTTCATCAAAATAAAGATTTTAATTTATTACAACTTATTTGGGTCTTATTTTTATATTCTTTGTCAGTTTCTATCGATTTTGGCAACATCACTACCATGAGGTCCTTCGGGACAAGAAATACAAGCAGATGTTTAGAAATGAGTGCACCTGAAATGCTGGCAAAAATCGTTCATTAGACAAAAACAAGTGTGTCTATTTGTGTAATAGTCTTACAATCTGCTTGGGTTTTCTCTCTTTTCTCTTCACTTTTCGGCTGTTTCATTGGTTCCCATTAGGAGCCAGAATTAATAGACTTATAATTAACTACAACTGAGGCACTATTAGCTTCTCAGAAACCTCCATCCCTCTTTCACTTGGTCTTTACTAAATGTCTTGAAAGCAGACAAAGTTCAGTTCAGTTTTTAATGGCAGAGAAGGGTCAGCTCTGATGGAGGCCTGTGCTACTCGGGGAGGCGGTACAGAAAAAAACATGACTTGGCTGTGATTGGTCTCTGGCCTGCATCAGTCCCCATCGCTCACACCACACCACCCTCCCCCTGCTCCCAGCCCAGGGGCAGTGTGTCACAAGCTGTTGATGAACTTGTTTTCCAGACAGCCGTGCTACCTTGGCCTGTGGTTCAGAGTGAGGAAATGCACCCAGTGGGACCAGAAACCGAACCACCTGCTGCCCTCGCCCACTCCGCTCCTTGACTCCCAGCCTTCTCCGTTTACCAAACACCAGTTTCTAAGAACACTCAGCCACCGCTATTTGCCATTTGGAATGGTAGGGGTGCGTTTGACGGGGGCGGCTGTATTTGTGTTTGTGTATTGCATATGTGTGCATATACGACTGTCCATCTGTCCATCCAGGGCAGGCGTTACGTGTCTATAAATGTGTGTGTGAGCGTGTTATGAGGGGTGAAGAGACAAGCAGCTGAGGCCTAATGAGCTATAATGAGGTCTAATAGTGGAAAAGCCATCTAGAAGCCATGACCTTGGCATTATGACTGATGCCCACAATCATAACACATCTAAAAACAGCCTGGGAAACCAGCTAAAACACGCTGTTGTCTCCCATGGTGGTAAGTCATTGTCCATATTTCATAGGAGGCGTTGAATTACCTCAGGGTTAGCAGTGATTACAGATTTTGCGGTTCATCTGCAAATTAGACTTTGTGGTTCATTTTGATGAGAACACCATTTCCACTAGAACATTTATGAGAATAATAAAGACAGTTTAGCATGTTAATCACATTAATAATGACACAGGAGAATATGTCTTGCTCACAGAATCCATAATGCCATTTGGTGGGTGCTTCTATTCAGAGCTCTGATATATTTAGTGTGGGTGGCCACTGTGGGAAATTACCCCTCAGTATACTGTCATTGTTGGCTCCATATGCTGCCTATCAAACTACAGGACACATAAATAGACTTTGTTAGGCGTTTGGAATACATGCTTCTAGAGTAAAGAGTAAAACTAAGAGCATTTGCAGACCGTAGTTTAAAATGTGTCTTTATCATCATCGAATAACTGCATGAAAGTTAATCCTTGACCTTTGAAATAATAGTTTGACAAAAGAATCCTAAGGCAAGGTCAACTTATTAGCTTTTTTCCAATCTTTTAACTGTGCCTCAAGTTGTGCGAATGGAGTTCCACCACTCGTCATAGAGATGGAGCTGTTGACATGAAATTCATTGTTGTGATTTAATTACGAGAATTGTAAGGAATTCTCATCCATGTTTTCCCAAATTTAAGCATGAAAGTTCATTCTGAACGTGAATATTATATTTTGACAAAGGGTCATCTTACTAGCTTTTTCTGGACGTTTCACCTGTTTAACCAAACCTATGACCAGACAAGAACATCAATACCAGACAATTTTGCAAAATCCTGGATCAACGCTAACATTATTTAGTCTAATATCTATATATATCTAGATATCAATACACTTCATTCAAAATATCTAGTCACTGAGCAGCTCCACTGGAGCGGTTTAAGGGCCTTGCTCAAGGGCACCTCAATGGTGGTAATGAGGGAGGGGCAAGCGCTGCTCTTTCACATTCCCCACCCAGATTTTTTATCCTGTCGGTCTGGGGATTGAGCCGACGACCTCACTAAGGTTAGGTGGTCATGGCCAATAAAGAGCTGTCCTCCCAAGAAAATTAACATAATCAGTTGTTTCAGCAAGTGCCCTAAAACAGACTATTTTTACATCAAAGTGACATCATCCTTAAGGGTCTAAGAATTATGACTTTTGTCCATCGGTAGCAAAGGCGGGAGTCAGGTACGTTATTATAAAGCCACAAAGTCTGCATAGGGAGGAGATTAAATGGTTAACAAAATGGTAGACTTTAACTCTGGTCTTTGTCATTTAATTTGAAAGATTGTGTCAAATAAACTTTATTAAAACATTGTTAAGATTAGGCACTAAAATCACTTGGTTAATAATAGGGAGAGATCATTGGTACAGTTATTAATAAATTAATGTTAATTGCCGGTTTGATTGGAGGTGAATGGGAGGTTCTTGCATGTTACACACCCATCCACCCCACCAACCTCTACCCCCTTACTTTCACCACACGGCATAAAGGTTGCACTGCTTCCTGCATTGCCACTGAGCATCGGCATTGGATTTAAATTGTGAAGTGCAAATTCATCAAATATGAGCTTGTAAATGGAGATTATATTATATTGAAGTTGATATTATTTTTGTCAAATCGAATTAAATGGCATAAATAACTGTAAAATACATTCTCCAAACATATTACTAGTAGTCCAACATAATATCATTCATATGAGTTAGTAATAGCAATATCTCTAATGCTCTTTTGAGTCCATTTTTTCTCTCATGAATACATTCTTATGAACCACAGCTCCTAGATGGATTGGTGTTGATTAATTTTACAATATTAATATATTTTAGATTACTCTAAATTACATTTATCATCGGTCACTCCTGCATTTTGTGAGATTGTTTGGCATTTTTTCTTACTCTCTTCTTACTTATTCTTTCTTAGGCAGCTCACCGACTTATAGGTTTGTCTCGGTCCAGCAGCAGGTCAGAGATGTGGCAAGACGTGAGCTAAAAGGCTGCCCATATGGACTGCAGCTGATTTTCTGAGTATATAACACACACAACACACACACACACTGCTGAAGCTGACAAGGTTATCTCTTTTATAGGGCAGCTAACACAAACAATTCACAGGCCATAAGTCCTTGTCTCAACGTTTTTTGTTGGATCATAAATTACATACTGGAGCACTCATGGGACCTTTAACCAGAAATATAGAAGACATAACAACAGAGCTGTTTGAGAGGTTTGAAAGGTTATCTGTGTGGTAACTTTCATACACGTTACAAATACAAAGCACTCTAAAGAAAAACATATTTTATTCTCCATCAATGTATGCCATCCCATAACTCACAGTGTATTTGTGTCTGTTGTATGTATAAATCTGCAGTCTTGGCGTGCTGTGGCCAGCTGGCTAGTGAAGGGAAGCCCTGTCAGTGTTGACTGAACGCTGCTGGAAGAAAAACAGAGAAGTTGCTGGTTTAGCTGCACGCTGGGACTTATAAAGCCATGGGAAGGTGTGTCGCTCACTGCAATAGACGCTTAACAGCCCACATCAAACTCTGTCAGACACACTTGCACAAACACGGGCTGTGTATATGTGACTATACCTCCCTGCTGTTTCATAGCTCTGTCAGGGCCACTCAGCCCCTCAGACAGTCAACTTTATTTCAATCAGCGGTGGACAGGTATGCTGAGAGCTGGGAGCTCCCCCATGCTTCAGGCCAGATAGGCTCTTCCACTAAATTATATTTGACTGGCAGGTGGTTGTGTTCGCTCCTCTCCTGACTGTTCAAACGGAGGAAGCTAGTTGGTGCATCACCTTAAGCATCAAAGGTCTCTTTGCAGCAGATCAGTCAGACTAACAGGAGGAATGTAGCGTCAGGATAGAGATATCTTCACTTCCTCCACCTGTAGAAATGCCTCCAGTGGTGGTGCGAGCCCAGAGGTAAGAGAAGTGAGACGGTGACTTAAAGGTAAAAGTCAGATCATCGGGTCAACTATCAAGATACTCCTAAGCAGGGCCCTTAAAGGTTATCTGTGGTTGTTTTCAACCTGGACCCTATTTTCCTATGTTTTTGAGTCTAAGTGACGGATGGAAACAACAATCCTTGACATTGGTCCAGTATTAAGCAAGACCGCTGCTGTCAGCAGTCAGCGAAAAAAAGCCACAGTGTAAGATTAATATTCTAAGTGTCTAACAACATTATGAAAAGGATTTCTAGGGAGGTCGACCATTCTGTTAAAGAGTAAGAACATCCGCAAAATTGCATTTACTAAAGCCACCAGACCTTGTACATAAACAGTAATATAAGCATTGTAAAATACACTTCATTCAAAGTCGACAGAAACTAAATAAAACTATGAAAAGCCATTTGGGTCTTCTATCCACTTTTCCAACCGTCACAACTCTCGTTTTGGTTAAAATAAACACATAGTTTACCGATTTACGCCTGAAAATATGTTGGCTCAATACACACTAAAATTATAGTTATTTCAAAATGGAGTCTGGTGGGGATCTTGAGCTGTTTCTGGTTAAACAAAAATGTCTTTAAAAGCTTTTAAATAGGCCTATCTCCATAGAGATCTTTTCCATAATGTTGTCAGACACTTATAATAACGAGTGGACAAATTTGTGAAAAAACTTTTAGTGGGCAAAATTGACGATGCACATTTGCCCTAAAAGGTTACATTGCATCCCGGTCTGCGGCTGCTGGTCGCTGCTTTCTCGCTTAATACTGGAAGAATTTCAAAGATTGTTGTTCCCATCAGTCACACAAACATAGGAAAATAGGGTTGAAAAAAAAGTAAATTACCCTTTAAACCCTCACTACTCCAATGGAGCATCTGAGTTCTCATAAGAAGCTCTGAGATTGCATGGTTATGAAGCAGAATGATGATCAAAAGAAAAGAAAAAAACATTCTCTGGCAGCTTTCTCTAAATAATTAAGTTTTATTTGAATAACCGTTAGTGGAAAAAACACTATATAGCTTAACATGTTTCCAGTGATGAACTGCAGGTTTTTATAGCGTGATGTTTTTAATTAATCCATCCATCTTCTCCCGCTTATCCGGTGTCGGGGGCGCGGGGGGAGCAGCTCCAGCAGGGGACCCCAAACTTCCCTTTCCCGAGCCACATTAACCAGCTCCGACTGGGGGTTCCCGAGGCGTTCACCGGGCCAGGTTGGAGATATAATCCCTCTACCTAGTCCTGGGTCTTCTCCGAGGCCTCCTCCCAGCTGTTTTTAATTAATGTTTATTTTATCTATCCGTTTCTACATGAGAACAGTTGAGAATGAATGCAAATAATTTTAGACTTCACACCTCAATGATGAAATGGATTGGTTTTCTGTGCATTTCAGTACCGCAAGAATCAATGTCAGAATCAGCTTTAATGGCCGAGCAAGCGGAAACACACAGGCAATTTGACTCCGGCTTTTTGTTGCTCTCAAAGTCCATACACAGAAATAGACATAGGGTTATAAAAATAAAGACAACAAAGTGTGACTATGGTTGCAAAAATAATGTATACAAGCATATTCTGATCTGTAAAGGAATCTTTGAACATTTTGTAAAATATGCTCATTTACTTGTTAACCCAAAGTTCGATAAGAAGATTAATACCTCCTCACATATGTGTCTTTAATGTCCCTGCAGGGAAACAGAAAGCCTGACTCTGTCCAAAGGTAACAGAATCCACCTCCCAGCACCTCTAAAGCTCACCAATTAACACATTATGTCTCGTTTGTTCATTAAGTACAAAAACCAAAGTGAGTTATGTGCTTGAAATCTGACAAGAGTACAGTCAAGACTCTGTTTGTGTATGGTTTAAACAAAGTACGTACAACATGTTACATAGTGAGCTTTAAAAATGTTGGTAGGTAGATTATTTAAACGCTGGACGGAGCAAGGCTGTTTCCTCCTGCTCCCAGTCTTTTTTTGCGGCACTATAGCAACGCCATGCTACTTTCGCCTTGCTTCGGACAGAGGTTATAAACACAACGGGTCATTTGTCAGAAAAACATAATCATTGGTTGTTTTAAAGCGTTTGAAACAAGCAGCAGTGTTGTGTTTTCGGTTGAGGTCAGTCTTGGATTTGAACCCGAATCTAGTAAGTACATGGTATGTCCCTTTAAACCACCAAAATCCTTAGAATTAAGCATCCTTGACTACTGGTCACAAGTTGTTGTTTTTTTACCAACCCAAATGATAGACTAGTCACTCTTCCGCTCCATATAAAATGACATATGGCCCTCTCCTTTCTCAGAATACCGCCTTAAGGGGAAATCTCAGAGGGCCCTTAAACATTTCTGCCGGGTTGTGTAAGACTGTGTGTTCATTCCATAACAAAAGATGCCTTGGGCTTAATGTTTTGGAAAAAGGGGAGAAAAAATCTTTATGGAGCTGACCCTTGGTGCCTTGAGATGAAGGCCATTGATAATTAATAGTCCTATCCCACAGTCCTTTTTATCCTCTGTCAGTATATGTAGGCCCCCCAGCTCTGGTCCTACCCTGGTCATGTTGTAGACTCAGGATTTGGGGATGACAGGAGAGACGCGAGTAAATCATGCGAGGAGAGGGGAAATGAGGAAATGTGTTTAGAGGGATGAGACGTCCTTTCCTCTGAAGCATCACGTGAATTTGTCAGCTGTTTGGGCGGACTTAGCAACGCCTTTCAGCTGCACGGCTTCCGGGAAGGATGCTTTTGTGTATCCTCGCTCATAGCTCCTCAGAGATCCCTCCTCGATCATAGCTCCACAACTCCCAGGGGCAGGAAGAGCTTTGAGACGGCCTTCACGAAGCAGGGCCAAAACAACTTCAAGCAAATACGAGACATGAGATTCAACTAGGGGCCTCAGTGGTGCGTGATTGGCCCGTACAGGGCTGCTGATTAAGAGCCATGGGAAAAGAAAGGATGGGGCGGGGCCTTGTGGTCCGGTACCACAGTCCTTGCAGGGTAGACAGCAGTACCTGTGGGGCTGGTTACATATAGCACTGCTTCTCTGGGCCTGCTGGTTGTAGGGACAGACAATGATTGAGATCCATTTGACTGCGTTCCTTCTTCCTATGGATGCAGTGTGTTTGATCTGCAGGCTTTGATCTTAAAGAGATTCTTCAGTGTCGCCCTTCAGACGTACCAAAGAAAAACCAGAGCTCCTTGAGGTCCTTAGATGTGACTGTGAACCCTAAAATAACCTCCAAGCTCAGTGTATCCCCTTACAGTGAGATAGCACGATGACTGAAACCAGTGACTGGCACTTCATAACAATGTCTGCTTTTTCTTTCAGGCTGTCACACGCTCCTGAGACTAAACTGTTTTGCAAAGTGGTCCATCAAAAGAGAAAAGTTAGTTTTGCATTTTACTTCATTCTTTTGTTCCTCTGTGTTGTTTGGGAGGGAAGTACAAGATGCCTAAATTAAGCAATCAGATACATTTTTTTCCATGTTTATTTGAATAGGGACAGATGCTACGACATAGACATTTGTACAACAAATCTCCAACGTACAGCATCACAGTTTTTATAGCTATTGCTAGTTTCTAATGCCCGTCCCTAGAAGAGTTTTTACAGTCATAAAAACAAACATTAAACATTGCCACATTAAAATACATGAAGCACATAAACATATAAGACACATCTATCTTTTAAAAATCCTGTTTTATGCAAAAGGGAAAGGTGCTGAGAGTTAATGGAACAAACAAATGGGTAATTGAGCCATTGAAGGAGTCTTCTAGGCACATAAACACTGTGATCAGTACCATGCTGTAATGGCACTGAGCCTATTATGGAAAATGACTCTGTTTTGAATAATAATAAGTGTCTGATGTGGTTTTTCCACAAATAAATTCTTAAAATGACATCTACTCCTTCTCCCTTGCTAAAAAAGCCGTAATCTATGAATATGCAAATATTGTTGATTTCAAAAGTTGAACTCCTGGGACACAGGATGTCTCCTACTTCACTGGAAGTTTCAGGTTTTCACTTCACACTTGTGTAAGTTACATACTGGACCATTATTGGCTTCCACACTAGTTGTGATGTCACAAATTCTGCTTGCAGGTACCAACCTGTTCCCACTCCCAACTTGTAAAATACGGATGCTTGGGCAGTGGCGCTCAGCGTCAGATACGACGCAAAAATCAGCCTTTAGCGTATGTATTGACAGCGGCACTGTAAGATGACGTAGTAGTAAGAGCGACAACGGTAGCGAGTAGTATGAAAGACCTAAAATCTGCATAAGGAGGCAGGTTGGAGTGATGGATGGGTCAAACATAACAGGACTATAACTGACTTTAACTTAACTTTTTGTGTCCCATTCTTGTCCCTCATGCCACCATAACATAAAATGTTTTAACCACACCCACGATCTTTTCCTAAACCAAACTGTCCCCGTTTAAGTGTAGCATGTCAGTCAGTACGCCCCGACCCAGAGTGTCAAAAGTGACGTCAAGAGTCCCGGAGCTAAAGAAGACTTTTAGCCTGAATAACAACCGCCAAAGGCACGTGACCAAGCGTCCGTATTTTAGTCTGTAGTTGCAGGAACACATGGTAAACTGAGATTTCAGCTGAGCATAGAGGAACGCATTACCCCAAAAATCCAGAATAGCCCATGAAATAAGGAATATTAATTCCACATTATTCATTTATGCATTAACATTAAACTATAATTCCATATCCTCAGATGGACCGGTGTTTGTTGTGTGTGTGTATAGGGGCAGAGCTGAGCCCCTGGTCTAAGCTTTATCGTGTAACATGATCAGCACCGAAACTGAAAGTTTGACGTGAGGGCTAGCAACTCGGCTGCAACTATTGGATGTCGAAAAGGTCAAGCGTTTGGAATGATTTTAAAATTTGCATAGATAACTAAGGCAACCAAAAATGTGAGTGCCCTATATACCAAACTAAACTGGTATATCACAAATTTACAAGTTAGGCAAATCACCTGAAGTAACAATTTAACCATGATAACGTATGATTTCCAGGGCTTTTCAAGTTATACTATATATTTTTATATTTAGCCCAAAAAGTGATAATCGGGACAGCCCCACTGTAACCTAAACATATTTTAAGCGGAAGGGGACTTTAACAAACATGTACCGCTGAACTGAGCCGGATTCCTATTTGGTGCTGAGAGATCTTCTGTGATGTTTTTGGAGATCATTGTCAGTATGAACAGTATCATGTCACCATTTTCCATACAGTATCCCTCTATCATAGAGGATATTGTTATTCATGCTATCTGCTGGAAACATAAAATCTATCATTTTCTAAGGCTATTTTCCAGAAATGGCCAACCAAACGCTGGGTAGAAGAAGAAAAGCTGTCATGATCAGGCAGTAGGTTGAATCACTGTTGTGTTGTACAAGCAAAACATTATTGAGATTTCTACTAAACTAACTGCACCACACTATGGAATGGAAACACATCAGTATGTGTCATGGTACACTTATAGAGTGGAAAACCATATCTGAGGAATCCAGGATCAGGCCATGGGAGGCTGGCATCTGTCTGCTCCTCTGGCCATTCACAACAATACGCTCCAATAGGAGGTCTGCAATAATATTAGTGGGAGCGTTTTTAAAGGGTCCAGACAGCCCCAAAATAATACGCTGTGCAAAATAATACAGGACCTCTAAACCATATCCACACCGATCCCTGTATCTGCACACCAACAATTACAAACTAAAACCTGGTGTAGAGGTCTTCAGAAATGTCTCTGTGTGAGACGCCAATGGCGTCACTTCAATTGATGTGAAAATGTACATTGGATTGGATTGTTCTAAGATGAGACATTGGTCAAATTGTCCAACTATACTGTTTTTTCAATGAGTCATTGTGGCATTTCAGATGTTTTTCCAGCAAAGCTCAGAATAACTCATCTAAAGCTGTATGTGAGCAACGTTTAAGACTTAAAGGGATAGTTCATATACAAAAATGCATTTTACTTGAAAATGCTCGCAAAATGAACCATGAGAACTATTTTAGGAAGAAAATAGTTCCTACATGAAACTGCTCACAACCAGGTCTGTGGATTGAATTTTTCAAATGTATTTGTTTCGGCACTTTGTCCACCACAAGCCATCTAGTTCCATTGTATTCAAGTGAAGGCAAACATTTCTATGGCTGATATCTCCAACACTGGGCAACTCACACCAAAACAATCTAGACTGATGAAGAGCACTACAGGTTAGTTTGGGGTGAACTGTCCCTTTAACAACTATGTTTCTTAAGTGGGTCCTTAGTCTTTTGGTATGTAGTCTATATCCACAATGTTCCACTTTTGGGATTGCTCCGTTGCCGCTGGAAATTTCGCCGTATGTCCTTCTTTTCGATGTCTTTACCTTCTGCTTTCTTTGTGTTGTAATTTTAAACTCTGGTGGATTCATGAGGACTATGGTTAACTGCTCCTCAGATCTCTGCAGGGTAAATCCAGACAGCTAGCTAGACAATCTGACTTTTCTGTTGCACGACTAAAACAACCTTTGAACATACACGTGTTCCACCAAAGCAAGTTCCTTCTTGAGTCTATTTCGCAGTGGCACCGTGCCACCGTCCAGCACTTAGCGCCGCCCATGACGATTGTGATTAGTTTAAAGAAATGCCAATAAACCGGAGCACGTTTTGCTCCAATCCCGGAATGCTGTGTGGACTAGCCAGACCCTCCTCCGCAGCGCTGTGGAGGAAGATCTGGCAGTGCAAGACTATTTGGTATGTAGTCTATATCCTTGACGTTCCACTTCCGGGATTGCTCCGTTGCCGCCAGAAAATCCGCCGGCTTTCACTCATTCAGGCCGGCTATCCGTTGCCTTGGGCTTCCTTTGTGTTGGCATTTTAAACTCCGGTGGATTTCTGAGGACTATGGTTAACTGCTCCTCAGATCTCTGCAGGGTAAATCCAGACAGCTAGCTAGACTATCTGTCCAATCTGAGTTTTCTGTTGCACGACTAAAACAACTTTTAAACGTTCACATGTTCCACCAAAACAAGTTCCTTCCAAGCCTATTTTGCAGCGGCACCGTGGCTTTTCTCCGATGCTTAGCACTGCCCAAGACGATTGCAAGTGGTTTAAAGAAATGCCAATAAAGCAGAGCACGTTTTCCTCTCATCCCTGAATGCTATGTGGAGTAGCCAGACTCTCTGGCAAAGCGAGACTATTTGGTATGCAACTCTTAAATTGGACTATTATATTCTGATCCTATCTATGAGGTAGTGGCAGGTCCAGAGAAAGAAGACATCCCTGCTCCACCTCCCCAATTACCTGTCCATCCTCACCTCTGCCGTCCCCAGGATCAAGCCTCCACTGATACTCGGACCATGAATCAGACCTTCAGTGCCTCTAAATCTAAATGACTTCCTCAGGTCAAGGGTCAGTGTCCCATCACTCGCTAAACCCTGGCTGATTAGTTAGTTAGGTCAAGGTCCCAGGATGGGTATTTGCTTAAATGAATTCTTACGTGATATTAGATTTCCTGTTTGTCAGTGTTGAATTATGTGAATGCATATCCATGGTATACAGCTGATCCCACCTTAAGCGATCAATTCAATTCAATTGTATTTATAGTATCAAATCATAACAAGAGTTACGTCAAGACACTACAGATAGAGTTAGTCTAGACCACACTCTATAATTTACAAAGACCCTACAATTCCAATAATTCCCCCAAGAGTAAGCATTACACACATCACATTAGAGTGTTTTATCATCACTGTCAGGCAGAAACCTTGTAACGCTATATTTTGTCATTTGAATTTCTTTCCATTAATCAATGCTACTGTTCACACTTTACTTCTTCCTGTGGATTTTTAACACATATTTTAATCGTTGGGGTGCCTGGGTAGCTCACCTGGTTGAGCGTGTGCCCCATCTACAGAGGCTCAGTCCTTATCACACCGGCTGGGGGTTCGATTCCAAACTGCAGCCCTTAGCAACATATCATTCCCCCTCTCTCTCCCCTTTCCTGTCTTAAGCTGTCCTGTCAAATAAAGGCCTGTAATGCCCCAAAACGTTATCTTGGAAAAAATATATTTTAACAGTGAAGAGGCAATTTCATTTGACTTTGTCAAAGCTAAATTGCTTACTATAATGTTTATAATAATGTAATATAATGTTAACCCTTACCCTTTTATCATTTCCTGTAAAGAAACAGTTTTGGACATACCAGGTGTTCACCCAACAGTGATGATATATGGTTATATTTTAATCCAACAAAGATAATGATCAACACTTCATCTATTTTTATACCATTTTCCACATTACTTTGTCTGATTGTCTATATCCCGCAGTGATTTAAAACCTTCCTCGCTATTTCAGTCCACGGTTTTATTTTCCAAATATGTGACTCACTATCCGTTTCATACTTTTCTGTATGCTGCCCTGATTAAATTTTTCCCACATGACTAACCTTTCATATAAACTGCAGCCTGCTGGACAGATTGTTGCTTGCTGTGTCCGTGCACAATCTACAAAGGCTCTCGATGACACATTTGTGTCAGGAAGTAGCTCTGGCCATTGAATACTATTCAGAAACACAAAAGCGACACAGAAGGCAATATTTACATCAGCAGCAACATTAAAGGCTGTGACAATGTAGTCCCCGTGCTGCAGCATGTGTCAACAAAGCGACACTACAACGAGTCTAAAATCCTGAGTTAATTTGCCTCCATAGAATCTGGAGCGGCCCAGTGGGGTGGGAAGAAAGAAGTAGCGATTGTGTTTTGTTTTTGCCTCCAGCTTCACAAACAGTGGCACTAACAAAGTATCCTTTCTGTGCCATTTCCTTCCACTCTGATTGGACTAATTGGGACCTGTTGACAGCGAATCCCATCCGTGCAGGAACAGGCCAATCACGTCTCGGCATCTGTCATCCCTGGCACACAGGGCTTCCACTCCCCTCATAAAGGCCTTTATCTCGGTGACCTCAGTCACCTTTAGCATTTTTTAATATGGAAAGGCTGATTAAGTCTCCAAACAAAAGGACATGAAACATTTTGGTGAACAGAATTTCATAGAAAGTACAAAGGTTGTACCCTTCATGATATAAACAGTTCTCAAAATTCTATAAGATATAAGTATTAATTCTAAGTGTTCATTTACTCCCAGTGGGACTGACCTATAACTTAAGTTACAAGTCACAAGTTTACATTTTGATTTGTTTCTATGTACCTTTAAGTTATAATTACTGATATGCGTACATTGCATCTGCATGTTATTTTTTCAAGATTATGTTTTTGGCATTTTTTTAGGCTTTTATTAGACAGGACAGCTTGAAATGTGAAATGGGAGAGAAAGGGGGAATTAGATGCAGCAAAGGGTTGCAAGTCGGAACCGTACCCGCGGCTGCTGTGGTTAGGACCGAGCCTTTGTACATGGGGCGCACGCTCAAGCTATCCAGGCGCCCCACATGTTCAGTTTTTACTTACAATAACTACATCTGTTGCTGGTGTCACATTTAGTTACTGATTGTGCTTTATAATATACTGTGTATACAGTGCCTTGCGAAAGTATTCGGCCCCCTTGAACTTTTCGACCTTTTGCCACATTTCAGGCTTCAAACATAAAGATGTAAAACTGTAATTTTTTGTGAAGAATCAACAATAGTGGGACACAATCATGAAGTGGAACGAAATTTATTGGATATTTCAAACCTTTTTAACAAATAAAAAGCTGAAAAATTGGGCGTGCAAAGTTATTCAGCCCCCTTAAGTTAATACTTTGTAGCGCCACCTTTTGCTGCGATTACAGCTGTAAGTCGCTTGGGGTATGTCTCTATCAGTTTTGCACATCGAGAGACTGAAATTTTTGCCCATTCCTCCTTGCAAAACAGCTCGAGCTCAGTGAGGTTGGATGGAGAGCGTTTGTGAACCGCACTTTCAGTTCTTTCCACAGATTCTCGATTGGATTCAGGTCTGGACTTTGACTTGGCCATTCTAACACCTGGATATGTTTATTTGTGAACCATTCCATTGTAGATTTTGCTTTTATGTTTTGGATCATTGTCTTGTTGGAAGACAAATCTCCGTCCCAGTCTCAGGTCTTTGGCAGACGCCATCAGGTTTTCTTCCAGAATGGTCCTATATTTGGCTCCATCCATCTTCCCATCAATTTTAACCATCTTCCCTGTCCCCTGCTGAAGAAAAACAGGCCCAAACCATGATGCTGCCACCACCATGTTTGACAGTGGGGATGGTGTGTTCAGGGTGATGAGCTGTGTTGCTTTTACGCCAAACATAACGTTTTGCATTGTTGCCAAAAAGTTCGATATTGGTTTCATCTGACCAGAGCACCTTCTTCCACATGTTTGGTGTGTCTCCCAGGTGGCTTGTGGCAAACTTTAAACAACACTTTTTATGGATATCTTTAAGAAATGGCTTTCTTCTTGCCACTCTTCCATAAAGGCCAGATTTGTGCAGTATACGACTGATTGTTGTCCTATGGACAGAGTCTCCCACCTCAGCTGTAGATCTCTGCAGTTCATCCAGAGTGATCATGGGCCTCTTGGCTGCATCTCTGATCAGTCTTCTCCTTGTATGAGCTGAAAGTTTAGAGAGGGGCGGCCCGGGTCTTCAGATTTGCAGTGGTCTGATACTCTTTCCATTTCAATATATCGCGCTGCACAGTGCTCCTTGGGATGTTTAAACATTGGGAAATCTTTTTGTATCCAAATCCGGCTTTAAACTTCTCCACAACAGTATCTCGGACCTGCCTGGTGTGTTCCTTGTTCTTCATGATGCTCTCTGCACTTTAAACGGACTTCTGAGACTATCACAGAGCAGTTGCATTTATACGGAGACTTGATTACACACAGGTGGATTCTATTTATCATCATTAGTCATTTAGGTAAACATTGGATCATTCAGAGATCCTCACTGAACTTCTGGAGAGAGTTTGCTGCACTGAAAGTAAAGGGGCTGAATAATTTTGCACGCCCAATTTTTCTGTTTTTTATTTGTTAAAAAGGTTTGAAATATCCAATAAATTTCATTCCACTTCATGATTGTGTCCCACTTGTTGTTGATTCTTCACAAAAAATTACAGTTTTATATCTTTATGTTTTGAAGCCTGAAATGTGGCAAAAGGTCGAAAAGTTCAAGGGGGCCGAATACTTTCGCAAGGCACTGTATATATAATATAAAAATAAATAATAATTATAAATTCTAAATATTATAATCCTCTCCAATTTGTAATAGGTTCTTCCTTGGCCCATGCTCCCTTCTACCAAGTGTTATGAAAATTGGGCCAATAGTCTTTCAGTACTGCTGCTGACAGACAAACAAACCGACAAAACCAACAAAATGAGACGAAAACGTAACCTCCTTGGTGGATGTAATAATTATGAAAGAGATAACAGGATCATTCAAGTTGACCCAATTTAAACTTGGCCAAAGTATCTAATTACACTGAGTTGATGATAAAAGAAGAATTATTTTGATATATAACTGATTATGAGATTCTATTGCATAGAGCTTCTTATATGGAGTAAATATGTTGATATATTTTCACAAACTAAAGAAGACAAGTTGGCAGAACTTTCTAACTTTGCATTACAACAGGTGATCACATCCCATGTGTTCAGAAAGTTCCAAAATGCAAATTTTTCGCTTGGTTGAAACATTTTGAATTTGCGTAAATGCGTCTTTGTAACCGTTTGTCCCACTGACTCCCTTTTGTTGAAGGAAGAGACTAGCTTGTTCATTTTGGCACAACTTTGTTTTATAATAATGTATATTTGTAAGTCCTAACAACTTATCTAACTAATCCTTTTATGCCAAAGGTTGTAATTTTACAGCTAGGGAAATTAAATGAAGTTAAAGTTAGCTTTTTAAAGAACATCAATAGTTACAAAGTTCTCTGACAAAAGTAACATGCACTTTGTCCAATGCCTTCGTACTTGTGGGATCTGACTGAGTTTCGGTTAGGTGAATAACAATAGGAGGGAAATAGATACATCCTTTATACATGGCATCGCTTTGAACGTGTGCAAAGTGACAAGGCACAACAACACCTTTGCTCCAGCAGTTAGCCTGAGACAAACGACCAGAGAAAGAACGGGACTGGACTGACTGAGGAAGCCACTGAGCTCCATTCAGAGTCTCTGAGAGCCACTTATCTGTCAGCACCATTAGGAGCCTCTCATATCTTAGCCTGCACCTGTTTTTGGCAGTCCAGGAGTTTGGTGAGTAGCCCCCCCTCTCCAGACTCCCCACAGCCCTCTGTCCTCAGGAGGCTGAGGGGAAGCTCGGGGATCCCCATGCATGGAGGATGATCGACAGGGCAGCAGCCAGAAGAAAAGCCAGCTGTGATGAGAGAGAGAACGAAAAGGAGTGTGTACCCATGTCCCCTTTTGTGCTTTTAACTACCTCGCCTCTTGTCTTCCACGGCTATGTCCACACAATAGAGTCTTAACAGAAGCTGTCAGCAGACAACACTAGTGTGACCACCGTGGGCACAGGGGTTAGCCTGGATCACATTAGCTCTGTTTGTATGGCACTGAAAGCCAGCTAGCTACAGTTAAAGCAAGTTTTGTAGGGTTTTGTAAAGGAGCCGGCGGCAGCTTTCAGCTTCGTGTTTGTCCACACTGAAATCCAAAGAGGCAGAGAGCGTCACATCATTGAAGAAATGAGGAGGTTCTAAAATGCTTGGAGAGGAAAAAAAAAAAGGTTAGGTGTCTAGCCGGGGCCTCCACCTTGCACCTGAGGTTTGATCAATATAGTCAAGTGATGACATGTCAATTTGCACTGGCAGAAAATAGATGGCGAGGCCATGAATGGCAGCGCTGAGAGATGGCGGCAGGTGAATTGTTCCGACAGCGGATACAGTGTATCAACGTGCTGCTTTTAAGTGTGTGTTTGTCTCCCCCGCCGCCACTCAGTCAGTATTTTCTTACATTCGGAGCTCTGTTTGACCAGTGCTTGTGAAACCGATACTCTTTGCCAAACCCCATTGTGCTTTTTTTTGCTTTTGTGATAATGCAATGTTTATGAGTTATTGCACTGCACACACAGCCACGAGCCAGCTGCAGCCATTATTTGATGTTTGATACATGTGATTAAGCCACAAAAGCACTTAAAAGCCTTAAAGCCGCGGATACAAAAGAGGTGGGCTGGCGTGATCAGATAAGGTTGAATCAGTTTATGATTGTGATTGTTACTAAACAATAATTTGGGGGCAGGTGTCTTAGCAGAAAAACGATGAGGAACACACACATACACATGAAAGAAAATGTCCTCAGGAAGAGGCCACCTCTGTTGCACAGTGTGGAGCAATGGGATTGGGGCTTTATTTCAAACAGTAAAGTGTAGTAATTAAAACTAATATGGGCATATGTGTCCTTTGCATGAAAAAGATGATATCAAATTATTTTTACAGGGCTATGGATTATGTAACAAGTGGCAGAGTTCCTGAAACACTATGGTGGAAGTGCAATGTTTTATAGCTCCCTGACCATTAGATGGCAGTAATGCATAGCTGAGCCGTCTGATTTTCTTCTTTTTTGGAAAGGCAGAGAAAATGTTTTATGTTATCATTTGTGTGTTTGAGTTTGAAGCAGTGAGTCAGCACAGCTCAGTTTAGGTACAAAGAATATTCAAATTTTTGTTTCAAAACCTCCCGCTTCATGCCTGCTCCTATAATGACAATCTGGGCACGTGAGTTTGAAAAGAGTTAGGAGTTTTCCTGGGAATTTGAATTCACCCTCAGTGCAATTAGACAAAATCACATAAACATAAGACATCTGCCTACATGTACACAGATGCAAACCACATACACAAACAATTACAGTCAGTAGTCGCTTATTGGGATGTTCAGAATGAAAGTGCATAAAAGGATACACTGTTCTATAACATCTAAACTTCCAAACCTGTCAATACTGCGACTATATACGTCTATATATCTTCACCTGTGATATCACAGCTAAAAGAGGATACTTTTTCCCGCTTTGTCGCAGGGTTTACTGTAACCTCAGGATCAGATGTCAGATTCCAAAGGGACAAGCCACCAATAAATAAACAAGCAAGTAATCAGAAGCACGTTTAACGGAGAGAACAAGTCACTATGGTGGCTGACTGCAGTGGTTTCATTGTGGTCTGCCTTTTGTCAACAACAGAGGCAGCATCGCAGGGCCTTTGCTCTGCAGAGCACACAGTGGATCAAACCGGCCTTTTCTGCAGGCACGGCTCGCCACTGTTTGTGTTACCTTAGCTTCCAGCGGGCTTATAGGCCACTTTATCACTGTTGAGGATTCAGCAGTGTGCCCTTTATTTATTTAAGATTACTATTATTTGTATATTTAAATAAGAGTTTAAGTCACCGCATGGCTCCACAGCCGTTTCTCCTAAGCGTTAACATTTCTTAAACTGGGCTTCAGTGTCTTGTCTTGCTTGGGAAAATCAAATGGTAATCATGGTCTCTGCAGATTTATAAGTAGGTCGTCACAGTAACATATATTGAAATGATTTAAAAAAGAAGAACAATCTTAAAAATAGAGCAGAATACTGTATTCCGCTCTATTTTTAAGATTGTTCAGTAAAAATGTACCATAGTATATAAGTTAATAGGCAAGTAAGTACTGAGTCGTAGTCATGATATTAACCCTCTGAGGTCTAAGCACATTTTTAGATATCTTCTTGAATTCTCCTTTTGCGCATAACCTGATCTCCATGTGTTTCATATCAAAATGTTCAGAACAAACTCAGCTTTCTGTGTAGTGATGCCCAAAATTGTTCCAGAGCAATGTATAAAGAGATAATTTGGCCCTAAAGTGGAAATATTTCTCAAATGTCTTGTGAAAACATACCTACACTCAATTAATTTTGTGCTTGAAATGAGTTGACAAAAGTCTTCGGTACACAAAAGTAGCGTAATATATGAATAAAATAGTAAATACATGTTTAAAATGAAATTTTGCAATATTGCTTTTTGAGAAGGAGTGTTGTCAGACATCACTTGGACTTGCCGGCTCGTCTTTTGTCCTCAGAGGGTTAAAGCTGCTTTTATCAATATTTTTCAATGATGGACGAAATGACAACGAAGAAGGTCACGTTTTGGGTTTATGGCCCGCAACTTTACTGTTTTGTTTCAGCTCTCATCCGCTTTGTTTCCAGGTGTTCTTGACGAAAAAGCTCTGATAAACACAGCGAACGCTACCTACCCAGCACCAAACAGCAAAGAAAGACTTCTATTTGCCATGAGTCAGTAGATGCCAAAACCAGAGCTAAAAAGTAAGTGGATGTTGGATTTAGAAACCAAAAAATAGAGGTACAGAGGTACAGCAGTTGTTCGTCTGTTGAATTTCTGATTAACCGCCAGTGGCTGTTAAATGTGCCATTTCAAACAGAACTGTCACCTCGATTTTGAAAATGCATTTGCAGGTACCACCACTACTATACAGGGTGGCAAGTAGCTCAGTCTGTAGGTTGGGAACCGGAGGGTCCGGTGGCTGGAAAGGTACCAGTTCTCCGCCTGGGCACCTCACTGCCAAGGTGCTCTTGTGCAATGCACCGAACCCCCAACTGCACTCACACATCTCTCCATTAGTGCATGTATAGGTACTGAGCATGTGCGTGTATTTCAGGCCCGTGTGTATAATGTGTATTCTAACAACAAAGTGAAAACATTTTAATTTCCCTTGTGGGATTAATAAAGTATTAATTTTTACTATTATTATTACCCACAAGTGTCACTAGATCAACCAGTATATCTTTAAGGTGTACCAAAGTTTGGAACTTTAAATGATACAATTTACGTAAATGACGAATCAGGGCACAATATTTCTATGTATATACAGTATATCTATACAATGTCTATTACAAATAAAATATGAATTATGAAATATGTTTAAAATGATTTAAAGTGGGAAATAGATGCGTTGATATATGCATTGACTACCATTGACATGAAAATATGAGAAAAGGAATTGCCCAAATGCTATTATTGTATAACTTTGATATTATTGTACTGTTGATTCAGTGTATTCAACTGCTGCCTCAACCTGCCCTGCAGTTTAGGACTTCCCGGCTTTTCATATTCAGCACATGCTACCTGGGGGATGTGTTTCTCCAAACTTTATTATAGTACAGTTTTATGAGTGCATGTATTTTCAATCACCAAGGACCTAGCGGGAATAAACTCATAACCTGGGCTCTTTCATTGCCACATTTTGTTTTTAAAATGATGTATATTTTCCATCAGACTGTGCATATTTATGCTCACACACCTTTATGCTTGCAGGTAGAGGAAACAGTTAAGAAACTGGAGTCATGTCTGCTCAAAAGCACACTATGAGGTACTAGGACCTACTTAGATAATATTATGATTGGCCAAGTTAAAGCTCCTGCTTTTAGAAGAGTTCACCATTAAATGAGCCTTACATCAAAACAACGAGGTCTGAAGGGTTGTAACAGGACCCCCCCTGTTCAGTTACTTTACTACATACTTCTCACACTCTGCTTTAGACAGGAGTTCAGCATGGGTGTGTGCGGGCTGTCAATCGATTAAAATATTGAATCGCTCCGCAGATCTCTGCAGGGTAAATCCAGACAGCTAGCTAGACTATCTGTCCAATCTGAGTTTTTTCAACTAAAACAACTTTTGAACGTACACATGTTCCACCAAAACAAGTTCCTTCCTGAGGCTGTTTTGCAAAGGCATCGTGGCTCTGTCCGGTGCTTAGCGCCGCCCATGACGATTGTGATTGGTTTAAAGAAATGCCAATAAACCAGAGCACGTTTTTCTCCCATCCATGCTGTGTTGACTAGCCAGACCCTCTTCCGCAGCGCTGTGGAGGAAGGTCTGGCAATGTGAGACTGCTCCGGTGATAACTCAGTTCACGTCGCAGTACATGCAAATCACTTAAAGTGCTTATATTATTCTCATTTTCAGGTTCATAATTGGATTTAGAGGTTTCTTTCCAATCCATCGTTTTATGAGAGCATAACCTATTTGTACTACTTGTAAACGTTTGGTATCATTTCGGGCATTATTAGTGGGGTAACTTACAAGATACAAACGTGGGTCCATTAGCCCCTGCGCTAAGCTATTCAGCTGATAACGCTACTCTAGCTAACTCTCCCAATGTTCGACCCAGGTGAAAAAAGCTTCCGGGGGGGTGTTTGGCTCGAGGTCATGGTGCAAAGGACCCTAGGGTGAATTACTCCGAACCATCACTTTAAGATTAAATGTGTCGCTCTTAAAAGAGTCTTTTATTTGTGATTCAGGCTCAGGTTGCACCTCTGAAGCCATACAGCCTCTTCAGCACGTACACCACATCCATGGCGGTCACCGTCTTCCTCTTGGCATGCTCGGTGTTGGCTATTGGCTAATAGAGAGGCGAAGTCCCTCCCCTTCCGGTGGACCTCATGGGACCTTAATTCGGAAAAAATATCCCTTTTGAATTGAGTCATGGATTACAAATATGATGTTCGTCAATTTAATAGATAATTTTTCAACCGAAGAAAGTCTCAGTTTGCCGTAGGTTTGTCATATGACCACTTAGTTTTGTGTGAAACCGGCGTTAAAATCAATATGCCGTTATTACCGCGTTCATTTTGACAGCCCTAATTCTTTATCAATTTTAGTAATCCCAAAGTAAAAGATACAACAGATGATTAAAGGTGCAAAAAGCAATGCTGCGCCAAGATTATTATTTGAACTCAACTGCCAACACTTTCTACTTCTAATCCATTACATTCCAGAGAGAAATATTGTACTTTTTACTCCACTACATTCATCTGACAGCTTTCCTTTACTATCTGAATACTACTTCCACCACTGAACCAGACAGACAGACAGCCAGACAGACAGATGGTCCGAGGGGGAGATGGGAGATGAGCAGCAGTGACTGACTGACATCCATCCAGCCCTGTGTGAGCCACATGCCACACTCACTCCCTCTCAGCCAGGGAGAAAAAGCACCACTCTTGTCTCTGCAGGCTGCGAGCTGCCAAACACGGCAGTTTTCCTCCTCATGAACAGGGCTCTGAACCCAAACCCCTTTGGCCAAGTGCAAGAGAGGTATTAGGGCCCATGTCAAAACAGCTTACAGCCAAGCAGTGGGCTCTAAAAAGGCCCGGGCCTATTCATGGAGTCATTCAAAGTGACAGCACCCTGAGCCTGCTGCTCTCTGACAACCCTGTGCACTGGGGGTGAGGAGGCCTGGTGCTTGGCTAATGTTAGGGGAACATGGCGTGGCTCTTTGTTAATTTTGGCAGCTGAGGCCAGGTTCTTGAAAACAGGAGTTTTCCTTTATGAGAACAGCTCAGTACATGCCGCTGGCAGCATTTCCATGCATAGGCATAGATTTCGGGGGGATGCAGGGAATATGTCCCCCTCCCAATATTTATAAAAGATAGATCTGTGCCCCTCAAAAAATGTGAAATACAACCCACTCCCAAAAGAGGTAAAAGGGGGTTCAAGGGGGGCTCAAAACATGTACAGAAGACAAGAACTCTGTCTACTTTGCAACACTGGGGGTTAAAGAACACAACAGGAGTGATAGTGATAGTGATTTATTTATTTTTTGAGCTTCTGGCTTTTACAAGGTCTCATTCTTTAACAGATTTTTCATTGAGAAGTACATGATTCCTAAAAAAAAGCACCCCGAAACACGTGTGATGTTTTGAATATGCGGAACGTTTTGAACAATACAGGCGAATCATAATTTCCTTTTATGCCATAAACTGATGCAGAAAAGAAAAATTGTTGCATGAAAAAATCACCAGAAATCAGGTTTGACAGACACAATTTTATGGACCCCCAGACCTAGCCTATATATATATATATATATATATATATATGATGTTGACATTTACATGTTAATAAAGTGTGTAAAAACTATAAAATATATAATTTACGTGTACAGTGAAGTACATTGGACGTTTGTTGTTTTGGTTTGTGTTAGTGTTTGGGTTTAAACACTTCTTTATCAATACTTTTCTGTTCTGTTCATGAATATTCTCATCAGCGTTTCTTCCATTTGTCTGTATCCTCCTGTGCCTTTGACCCTTGACCCGTTTGACTGCTTGTAATGTTGTTAAACAAGGTTTTGAAGCTTCTTCTACCAGTCACTCTAGTCACTCGGGAATGAATGCAACAGGACACAAAGGCACCTGACAAGTAAGTTTCAGTGTGACATTACTGGCATGTACGACAGGCAGGATCCAATATCACTCTCTGCTGAGCCAGAGACAGATTGTCCTGGCAAGCTAAATAAACAGTAGATTAATCTGTCTTTTTACTGCGAGCTGACAAAGTCAGTCACGGATGAAATCGAGGCTTTTGACAGGTAGTCTTTCAAGATGACGCACTGATAGCGAAGAACTTGAGAAGGAAACTGAAATATGATGCTTCTGTCAGACAGATATAGGAACAAATGACGAGACTCAGGGAGTTATTCAAGACATTGCTATTGTTATCAGGCCAAATAATAAAGTGAATTTATTATGAACATTTTGATTTCATAATATTAATATTTTATAATTAATTTTACTTTTGAAAGACGCAGTTTCAAAGCTGCATTGACATTAGGGCTGCACGATATGAGGAAAATATGCGATAGCGTTGTTGAATGTCGCAATAACCACAGTACCTTATACGATAAATAACGATGAATAAACAGATATTAAAGTATACTCAGTTCTGCATTTCTGCTGCTTTCAGTATTTCTGAAGTACTATCAAGTTCAGTTTTCTACAGATATTATCATTCAACTAATCTCTGAGTGTTTTTCACGATATGTTGCAGCCTTTCGCGCCGTTTATTGAGCCAGTTGATATCATGATTGCAATAAAAAAGCGATATATTGTGCAGCCCTAATTGACACACTGTAAATCAGCCTTAACTCATAAGCACAGCTCAGGTGGCTCCATGTCTGCATTTATAGCTGGAAATGTTGGTTAGATACTATCTATGTCAGGCTTTTGACATTATCTTTCCCAGAGTGCGAGCTGCAGCAGGTGTCAAGGGAGCTGCACAGGGCCGCCCAGGCGAGCAGCAGGCTTGTCTTATCAGACAAGGCCCCATGCTGTCAGCACAGCGAGTGTGGAGTCGGCATAACACTGACATCGACCAGACACCCACAAACTCCAAGAAGGAAGGAACTGGGAGTTTTCTCCAAACCTTATTTTCATTATGAAACGGTCTCCTGTGTGCCATGCGGCCTGAGTGCACACTGTGATTGAACGTCGTATAGGCTGAAACTCATCACCCTTATTTGACAGCTCCTTGACTCCTCGGTCCTGAACCCGAAGTTGTTCTGTCCCTCCTTGGTAGGGTTGGGTATCGTTTGGGTGTTATACGATACCCATACTAAAAAGATACTTTTAAAACAGTGCCGGTGCCTAAACGGTGCCTGAACCGATCATTTTAAAAAGATTTTTAAAAAAAAATGTATATATTTAAAAGAAAAGAAAAGAAAAAAGGAGCACAAAACGACAGTCAGCGGCATTTAAGAACGCTTGTTTATTGCTAAGGCCATATGGTCAAAATTAAATGATTTATTAAAAATGTAATCACAATAACTTATAACAATAACTTATTTCACCAGTAAATTGCTGGTAGACGACAAAAACAACCACTAGATGGAAAAAGGGTATTTTACAATAACTTTGAATGCACCACGAGGCTGGCGAGGCGAAGTGAACGTGTTTAATCCAGATGCTAGCTAACGGTAGGCTAACGTTACCCGCTGCCAAGTGTGTTATGTTAACTAGCGTCACGTGCAGCGATGCTTCTGTTGCCTCTAACGTCCGTTTCGGAGCATCAGAGGGCAGCACTGGCATTTCAGTAGCACCGAAATGAGGCACCGAAATCCGCGTTGCTATTCGGTCCGGTAGATACCGGTTGTTAATGCACCGGTGCC